>NC_037673.1:89383411-89405660 GCF_003255815.1 Theropithecus gelada | reverse complement strand
GTTTTTTTTTTTTTTTTTTTTTTTTTTTTTTTTTTTTTTTTGAGACTGAGTCTGGCTCTGTCGCCCAGGCTGGAGTGCGGTGGCCGGATCTCAGCTCACTGCAAGCTCCGCCTCCCGGGTTCACGCCATTCTCCTGCCTCAGCCTCCCGAGTAGCTGGGACCACAGGCGCCCGCCACTTCGCCCGGCTAGTTTTTTGTATTTTTTAGTAGAGACGGGGTTTCACCGTGTTAGCCAGGATGGTCTCGATCTCCTGACCTCGTGATCCGCCCGTCTCGGCCTCCCAAAGTGCTGGGATTACAGGCTTGAGCCACCGCGCCCGGCCTGCTTTTCCTTTTGATAATGAAAGCCATTCCTTTTGTAATAATTTTCAGTTCTCCCATATTTCATAGTGGTACTGAGGTTTAGCCATTTTAAAATAATTCTTTTATATTCTTTATGGTTATATATGTAGATTGAAACCTTAGTTTAGAAAAAAGGACACAACTTAAGATATGAAATTATATCTTTATGCATTTATGGATTTCTATTATGATGCAGTGTGAACATAGGGTGTTAAATAACAGTAATAAGGATCAATTTATTTCTTAATTATTAAAATACTTATTTGGAAACATTCATGATTACACACATATGCACAAATGTACATGCCTACATGCGTGCAAATATGTGTATATGTTAAAATTCCCAATTGGTAACCTTGTGGGTTTGATATTTAAAAAAAAAAAAAAAAAACAACATTATTTGAAAGACTTGCCAATTCTGTTGGGGAATACGTACTTGCTTATTCATACCATGAGCTGCATATTTGAATAAAATTATCTTTTCTTACAATGAATTGGTCTTGAAAATATTTAAGAGAACATTTATCCAGAGAAGCAAATGCCAAGAATATTTTTAAACTTTCTTAAAGAAAGTTTAATGTACTTCTTAGTTTGCATTTTCTGATAGTAAGAAATTGTTTTTTCATTAAACTTTTCGGGCACAATTACTTGGTATTGTGATGGCTTAAAAAGGTATTGCCTCTTTGAACCGTGTGTGTTGTTTGTGATCAAAACTTAAAGAAGTTAAATTCTTCTGTCAGAACAAACTTAAGGTATTGGTAATTGCCTTTTTTCCTGGAAATTAACAAATTATAACATCAAAGCTTCTATAGCAAGGTATGTAGTAGGTCATTTGCTGCTTGCAGGCATTTTCTCTCTCTCCAGGATGCATTTGTTTAGTTTCTCTCACTTTCTGCCTGTGGCGCTGTATGGTGAAATTCAGACTTGCCCTTTCCCTCCATGGAATCTCTTGAGTGGAGGATAACTTATACAAAATTAATAAATGGTGTTGTTTTTTCATGCTTGCTTATCCAAGGCAATTTGCAGCGTTCACTTTAGACAAAAAAATTGGGTTGCGTAGGAAGCACTTAACAATATATTAAATTTAAAGCTATGAGTTGGTTTTAAAAATAAAATGTATTTTGAGATAGTCAATACTACATAAACTATTAAAATAGTGACCCAATAGTTTCTCAGTACTCTTCTATTTACAATTTTGGTGTAATAAAATCAGAAAATTTAATCTTGAAATGAAAAACTGGCATAGTATTTGTTTTTTATGATTAAATTAAAGGAATTAGTTCATTTAACCAGAGAGGCAGTTTGCTTATTTGAATTTACCTATTAGATATTTAATTTTTACTCTTCAAGTAAATTATTTGCTTAAGCATTTTGTTGTAACACATTTCATAAACAATTTTCTTAGGTGAGAGAAAAATTGACATGAATGGTGTTAATCTGTTGTATTTTTCATGATGCTCAAATCTGTAGAAAAGTCACAGAGCAGTGGAATTTAAGATTATTTTTGAAAAGAGACTACATTTGGCCCTCTGTTTCCATGGGTTTTACATCTGTGGGTTCCACAACCATGGATTATCCAACCATGGGTTAAAAATACTCAAAAAAAATTTTTTTTTTAATGAAAGGTTGCATCTGTACTAAATATATACAGACTTTTTCCTTGTCATTATTCCCTAAACAATATAGTATAACAACTGTTTACATTGTTTTGGGTATTATAAGTAACATAGAGATTATTTAAAGAATACAGAAGGATGTGTGTAGGCTATATGCAAATACTACACCATTTTATATAAGGCAATTGAGCATCCATTGATTTTGATATCTGTAGAGGGTCATGGAAACAATTCCCCATGGATATTGAGGGATACCTGCATACACACAAACACACACACACACACACACACAGAAAATTATATGTATACCCCATGGATATTGAGGGATGACACACTCTCTCTCTCTCTTTTTTTTTTTTTTGAGACGGAGTGTCCCTCTGTCATGAGGCTGGAGTGCAATGGTGCAATCTCGGCTCACTGCAACCTCAGCCTCCCAGGTTCAAGCAATTCTCCTGCCTCAGCCTCCTGAGTAGCTGGAACTACAGGTGCACGTCACCATGCACTGCTGATTTTTTTTTTTTTTTTTTTGTATTTTTTTTTTTTTAGTAGAGATGGGGTTTCACCATGTTGGCCAGAATGGTCTCAATCTCTTAACCTCGTGATCTACCCACCTCGGCATCCCAAAGTGCTGGGATTACAGGTATGAGCCACCACGGCCAGCGCACACACACACTCTCTGTCTCTTTCTCTCTAAACCTCCTCCTCCCCACTACACACAGACACAGGCACACATATACACAATTGGATATTCCCTTTGTTTTTTAATCCCTGAGAACCTTTAATGTTATCTTTGCTTATATTAAACCTTTATAATGTAAAAAATGTATCAGTTGAGTGATTAAGACTATTTCCAAATTGACATTTTGGGACTGAAAACAAACACAACAACTGGTGATCACTTGTTCTATGTAGTTTTGATTAAAACATGGTCAATACTGGGTATATTAAAATTTTTGTTTCCCAAAGTGACATTTCTCTTTTGCAGCTTCTGAAAACAGAACGCATAGGTAGAATTATGGTCATAAAAAGGTTTAAAAGAAAGAATATAATTATGATCCAAAGTATTCATCTTTTTTTATAGTATGCAATATATAGTAATCGTATATTAATTACCACTTGGCAGTGGCCATACTCAACAATTATACTTTTTTGTTTACTTCTAAATAACATTAATTATTATTTGCAAATTAATTTTTATCGCTGAAAAATTGCTATTGATAACTGTATTCAGACATTTTCTGAGAATAAAATTTACTGGTTGATGTTATAACAAATTTTTTCTTGAGACATCCTTATCCCTTACTGAGCATTGCTCCTCCCTTTGGATTACAAGAATCCAAAAGCAGAGAACAAAATGAATTTCATAAACCTTCTCATAAAACTTTTCAAGTTCTGCATGGACCTCCATAATCTCTCACTCTGTATTCTAGCAATCACAAATTTTAAATGGGGAAATTTTTTTCTTAAGAGAGGAAATACCCACTTAGAAGTATTAATAAAGAGAAAAATTTCAATTAAAATAATGTGTAATATTCTGTAGTTTTAAGAAAGAACAAAATGAGTTTTCATCTTTCCTTCTTATTGTAAAAACAAAAATTTTAATTGGTTTAAATTTAACTATCCGTTAAATACTCAGTTTAACTATTTGTTACTACTTCTAGACATATTTTTAGTATACCATGTTCAAGCATGATAAAAATACTCAAAGTCTATTAACTTTTTATTACTCAACAGAAGTACCAATTTAAGGAATTATTATTCAAATGGAATTCTATTCAAATGAAGACTTAATGGACTAGCCCTTGATTTTCCTGTTTGAGTTTACCAGCATTTTCCCTTTCATTCTTTTCTTTTTCTGCCATATTGAAGCTAATAGACTTGTAAAAAAACACAAAATAACGGCATCATAAAAAAATCCTAAATCATTTTGAACTCAGATTCCGTTGTCTTTGAATGGAGTTTTACATAAGAATAAAATGAATTTTTATTTCTTATGAGATGTGAAATATTATATTTTGTGAAATTTTTGGATAACTGGTACTTTGTGTGCATTATGAAGATTCTCTTTGGACATTATTAACAGTAGAACATATGCATTGAGTTGTTTAGTACACTGCCGTTTACCTGGAACAATGGTGGTTATTATTAATTCATATTTTGGCCCCTGCCTACCTCTCCAACCTCATACATCACCATCAATATCTCTCTATTCCCCTACATTAAACCCTTCAGCAGTACTTAAAATGTGCATGCCCATAAGCATGATATGCTTCCTCTATGCTTTGTACATGCCTTTATGCTTTGTACGTGCTGTTCCCTCTACCAACACCCACACTATCACTACATTTACCATAATTATTGGCCCCCTAAATCTACCTTCAACTCTGTTTGCCCAAAATTCCCTTCATATGCTTGGATACCATCTCATCAAGGAAGCTTTTCCTGCTCCAGTTGACTGGGTTAGGTCCCCTCTGTGTTTTCCTGTAGTAGTAGTATCTTTTTTTATTTTCCATTAAAAATATTATTTTAATAGGTTTTTGGGGAACAAGTGGCGTTTGGTTACATAAATATGTTTTGTAGTGGAATTTTTGATATTTTGGTGCACACATCACCCAAGCAGTGTACACTGTACCCAATGTGTAGTCTTTTATCCCTTACCCCCCCCATCCTTTCCCCCAAGCCCCAAGTCTCCAAAGTCCATTGCATCATTCTTATGCCTTTGCATCCTCATAGCTTAGCTCCCACTTATGAGTGAGAACATGTGATGTTTGGTTTTCCGTTCCTGAGTCACTTCACTTAGAATAATGGTCTCCAATTCCATCCAGGTTGCTGCAAATGCCATTATTTTGTTCCTTTTTATGGTTGTCACTCCAGTTTTTTTATACAGTAAGGAAGGACCATTTATTATGCTATGAACAAGAAGTCCAGAGCAGGTTAATTCAAAGGTGCAACAATTTCATCAAATATTCCACTCTTTCCCACTGAGTATGGCTGTCATTGACATGTTGGCTTTCTCCTCTTGGTTACAAAATGGGTGCAGGATAGCAGGGATCATATTCTGACAGGCCAAAGCACAATATTAAAAGAGGGGCTGTCTTTACTTGTCTCTTTAAGAGTGAAGAAACTTTGCAGAGGGCCTCCAGTAGGCTTCTCTTCACACATCATTGGCCAGATCACACACATGTCCATATCTAACCCAACTACAGGCAAAGAGATTAGGCCCACAATGTTTACCTAAGACCACTTAGGATGTACACTGGGGGGGACCTAGAAATGGGTCATTCCTTCAGTTGCATGGAAGAAGGAAAACAAAATAAGACCTCTGCTAATAAAAAAGAATGGGAAAATGGTTGTTGTGTAGGCAACTACCTTTGTTAGTTTTTTTTAGTCTTCTTTTTCAAAATCATCTCAGTTATCCTTCATGTATTTTCTTAATCTAAATTTGAGAATATCTTTATCATTCTCTTTTATAGTCCATTGAAATAATGAAGAATTTATAGGTGATTTGTGTGTATCTGTGTATGGGGAAAAATATTTTTACAATCTTATGTTTTTCAACCATGTACATGGTTAAATCTGCATTATTAAGTTTTATTTAGGTCCTCAAAGGAGTTTAAAATAGTTCTTCATAAGACTCTACATATTCTTTGTTAGGTTACTTCCTACGAATTTTATAGTTTTATGGCTATTGTTAAGGGGATCATATTTTCTCTCCAGTTTGCCCTCTGTCTCTTTTTTGTTTGTTTGTTTGTTTGAGACAGAGTCTTGCTCTGTACCCAGGCTGTAATGCAGTGGTGTGATCTCAGCTCACTGCAACCTCCGCCTCCCAGGTTCAAGTGATTCTCTTTCCTCAGCCTCCTGAGGAGCTGTGACTACAGGCACAAGCCACCACTCCTGACTAATTTGTATATTTTTTGTTTGTTTTTTATGCCATACATGTTTCTTTTTTTATTGTTATTATACTTTAAGTTCTGGGATACATGTGCAGAACATACAGGTTTGTTACATAGGTATACACGTGCCATGATGGTTTGCTGCACCCATCAACTTGTCATCCACATTAGGTATTTCTCCTAATGCTATCCCTCCCCTAGCCCCCCACACCCCGGCAGGCCCCAGTGTGTGATACTCCTCTCCCTGTGTCTATGTGTTCTCATTGTTCAACTCCCACTTATTAATGAGAACATGCAATATTTAGTTTTGTGTTCCTGTGTTAGTTTGCTGAGAATGATGGTTTCCAACTTCATCCATGTCTCTGCAAAGGACATGAACTCATCCCTTTTTTATGACTGCATAGTATTCCATGGTGTATATGGGCCACATTTTCTTTATCCAGTCTATCATTGATGGACATTTAGGTTGGTTCCAAGTCTTTGCTATTGTGAATAGTGCTGCAATAAACCTATGTGTGCATGTATCTTTTTTTTTTTTCCGAGATGGAGTCTCACTCTGTTGCCCAGGCTGGAATGCAGTGGCGTGATCTCCTCTCACATCACTGCAAGCTCCGCCTACCAGGTTCACACCATTCTCCCACCTCAGCCTCCCGAGTAGCTGGGACTACAGGCACCCACCACCACACCTGGCTAAATTTTTGTATTTTTAGTAGAGGTAGGGTTTCACCGTGTTAGCCGGGATGGTCTCGATCTCCTGATCTCGATCCACCCGCCTCAGCCTCCCAAAGTGCTGGGATTACAGGCGTGAGCCACCACACCTGGCCGCATGTATCTTTATAGTGGAATGATTTATAATCCTTTGAGTATATACCCAGTAATGGAATAGCTGGGTCAAATGGTATTCCTGGTTCTAGATCCTTGAGGAATTGCCACACTGTCTTCCACAATGGTTGAACTAGTTTACACTCCCACCAACAGCGTAAGGGTGTTCCTGTTTCTCTACGTCCTCTCCAACCTCTGTTCTTTCCTGACTTTTTAATGATCGCCATTCTAACTGGCATGATATCTCATTGTGGTTTTGATTTGCATTTCTCTAATGACCAGTGATGATGAGCTTTTCTTCATACGTTTGTTGGCTGCATAAATGTCTTCTTTTGAGAAGTGTCTGTTCATATCCTTTGCTGACTTTTTGATGGAATCATTTGTTTTTTTCTTGTAAATTTAAGTTCATTGTAGATTCTGGATAGTAGCCCTTTGTCAGATGAGTAGTTAACATATATCACATTTTATTCAAATATTTTGTTTACTTCTCTGTGTTTCCAGTTAAAGGATAAAACTCTTGAAACTGGAGAGCATCTGAATTAGCATTGAATCTTCAGCTTACATATAGGGCAGGGCACATAGTGATTGTTGAAAAATTGTTGTGGAATAAAATCTTTTTAAACAAACTCCAGACCAGTATTTACTTCTTATCTTCATTATCTTCCATGAAAAACATTTCCAATTATGTAAGTGGGATGCTTTGGAAAACACGATTTGCTAGTGGAAAATCAGTTTAAATTCAACTTTGTTAGTATAAATATATTTCATAAATTGAAAAAATGGCTCTAACTGTATGCTTGCATAGATATATACTTAATGCATATTTGTCTACTTATAGATAAAGCTCTGTCTAGTTATCTTCAAATAATTTTTTTTTTTTTTTTTTTTTGAGGCAGAGTCTCGCTGTGTCGCCCAGGCTGGAGTGCAGTGGCTGGATCTCAGCTCGCTGCAAGCTCCACCTCCCGGGTTGACACCATTCGCCTGCCTCAGCCTCCCAAGTAGCTGGGACTACAGGCGCCCGCCACCTTGCCCGGCTGATTTTTGTATTTTTTAGTAGAGACGGAGTTTCACCGTGTTAGCCAGGATGGTCTTGATCTCCTGACCTTGTGACCCGCCCGTCTCGGCCTCCCAAAGTGCTGGGATTACAGGCTTGAGCCACCGCGCCTGGCCCAAATAATTTTTAAACAGTGTTCATCATCATCAACATTATGTATTGGTGCTTTAGTTAATTTGCATTTCTGTGGCACCAAACACCACAGTGCTAAGTGCAGTACATCTAAGCACATTCTGATTGCTTTGCGTCTATCTAACAAGGTGTCTGTTTTAGTGCCATCACCTCCCTTCCTGGGCACACACATGATGTTTAAAGGGAAAATAATGTTTTTTAGTAATAGGTTATTTTAACAACTGACTCACAAAACTCCTGAAAATAGTACAGCAAATTCTCATGAACCAATATGAGATAGCTCCAGCACACCATTGTTGTTAATAAGTATGTACATAGTGGAAGTATTCATGTGGCTAAAAGCTCCAGCCATCTCAACTCCCACCAAGAGTAAAATGGTAATCTTAATTTTAGTGGTAATTATAATCTAATTATTGTATAAATTCAATTCTTAATTCTAAATATGAATTCAAAATGTGCTTTATACAGTTGAATATTTTACTTCAATAAGAATGAACAAACGTATAATTATATGCAACAATATGTACGAACCTTCCAAATTTACTGTTGAATTAAAGGAGCCAGTCACAAAGAGTACAAACTATATAATTTCATTTAGATAAAGTTCAAAACCAAGCAAAACTTACCTATGGTATTAGAAATCAGGGTAGAGTTTATACTTAAAGGAATGGGTGACTTTATGATAGGGGCTTCTGAGGTTCTGGTAATTTTTGTTTTTTTTTTTTAAATCTGACTCCTGGTTACATGTGCCTGTTCACTTTGTGAAAATTTATTTAGCTGTACACTTAGTACTTTTGTACTTTGTGTACTTTTCTGTATAAGTGTAATACTTCAATAAAAATTAACTAGAAAAAAATACTGGCTGAATTGGAAGATGTATTTGGGAACATGGCAATTAGTATATTTGAGGGATAACTTGCCTAATTAAGCCAATTTGAGATATAGCCAAAGACCATTCTATGGTTTAACAAAGAATTGGGTTTTCCTTTTTTTTTTTTTTTTCTTTTTCCTTTTTGATATAGAGTTTTGCTCCTGTTGCCCAGGCTGGAATGCAATGGCGCAATCTTGGCTCGCTGCAATTTCTGCTTCCTGGGTTCAAGTGATTCTCTTGCCTCAGCCTCCCGAGTAGCTGGGATTACAGGCATGCACCACCATGCTCGGCAAATTTTGTATTTTTAGTAGAGACGGGATTTCATCATGTTTGTCAGGCTGGTCTCAAACTCCTGACTTCAGATTATCTGCCCGCCTCGGCCCCCTAAAGTGCTGGGATTACAGGCGTGAGCCACCATGCCCGGCGGTTTTTCTTAAGGAATGAGATCATGTCCTTTGCAGGGACATGGATGAAGATGGAAGCCGTCATCCTCAGCAAACTAACACAGGAACAGAAAACCAAACACCGCATGTTCTCACTCATAAGTGGGAGTTGAACAATGAGAACACATGGACACAGGGAGGGGAACAACACACACTGGGGCCAGTCGGGTGTGGCAAGTGGAGGGAGAGCATTGGGACAAATTGCTAATGCATACATGGCTTAAAACCTAGATGACAGGTTGATAGGTGCAGCAAACCACCATGGCACACATATACCTATGTAACAAACCTGCATGTTCTGCACTTGTATCCTGGAACTTAAAGTAAAATAAAAATAAAAAGAGTATATTCATGGAAATTTCAACAATTTTTGACAACAGTTTTGCCTTTCAGGAAAATTCAACAGAACTATGCTCACATTTACCTTTGAAATTTATTTTAAATAACTATTACAATTGACGAGTTAATGGGTGCAGCATACCAACATGGCACATGTATACATATGTAATAAACCTGCACGTTGTGCACATGTACCCTAGAACTTAAAGTATAACTTTTTTTAAAAAAGGAATATTTAAAACAAGAATCGGGTTTTTCTTGTACTTTTGTGCTTCAATTGAAATGCTTGCATTCCTTGAACTCATCTGGTGCCCTTCTTACATTGCCTCAGCTCTTGTCTTCTATCTGAAAGACTTTTTCCTAGTCTCTGCCTATTGAAAGTTTTAAATATTCTTTTCATTGTGTAAGTCATTCTTGAATTGTTTTCAGTATGATTTCTGTAAGAGTATTTTTTATCTACTTGTATATCTTTTACCATATAAGAATTGAAGATTAATGTGGACATAGTTAGATGTACTTTTCTGGGCTCAGGAGTATTATACATGAGAGTGCAAGTGTTACTGCTGGATAAGTGGAGCACTGTTGTTTCAGGCTTCCACTACTGCATCAAATACAACTTCCTGTTTCATATCTTATCTGTTATTTCTATTGTCCTTACTGTAATTATCCAAGACAGACTCTCTTAAAAATGCTTTGTCTTCATCTGCATATTATCAAGCATATTTATAATCGCCTTTGAAATGATTTTGAATTCCACGAAAATGTAGTAGTGGGAAATTTCACATCCCCTTTCCAGTAAGAGATCTTTTATACATATACTTTATTAGTAACTGGTGGTCAGCTGTGATTCTAGAGATAATAAAGTATTGATATGTTTCTAGACCTCTGAATTTGAGACTAATTAAAAAGCCCAAAATCAATTTGAATGTAGATTACACTGAAGTGAGTGTCATTTCTTGTCTGGTCATGTAAGCACCATAACCCTGCTGATTAGTGAAGATCAGGTTGAGACTGCAGCTGTCTCTGACAGTGTGATGTTGTTTACTTGCAATACTTGCTAGTCTGTTTATGAACACTCATCAACTGATATAGTCATCCCTAGGTGAAGAGTGTATGTCAAGTGACTTATAACTGCTGACTACCATTTTGAATAGAATTAATTTTGTATTTATGTAGTTGATAAAATTCATTTCTTTTCTGTTTGATTCTATCCTGGAATGCTTCTGAGAGTTTATAGCTAAAAGAGTTTATTTCTGAAAGTGTCCATTTTAAGTTTTATTTCCTCCAGTTTTGCAACAGGTTTAATTTACATTTTTTTTCTGAATTGTAAGAAGAATGAAATTTTATGTTGCTTTACTTTTTTTGCAAGTAAATTTCTTTTAACAATGTTTTCTACTTTCTCTAGCATGAATAAGCTGGTAATTATACTTTCCTAAAGCAACTTGCTGCCCTATACACTCTATGATTCTGTTGTTGGCACACTTGTTTTTACTAGTCTCTTGCATGCGGAATTTTAGATTTTTACAGTGTAAAATTATAGGCAAGTAGCCAGCTGTCACATTCTTGAGGTCAGATACAACTACCATATATGAGATACACTGTTTTGGCTTCATACTACTTGCCAGATTGCTAAGCAGATGTTCTAGGCTATAATTCAGGAAACTGGGACCTCTTGAAACATTCCCTGAGAGTTGCTTTTGACATCTCTGAATCATTTATTTAAAGGTAATTAGTTCTAGTAAAAATGAAAATGCATTGATATGAAAAGAACAGAATTATTTTACAGTGTTTGGGAGTTGTAACCATGATTAGAAATTTGATTCTGGATGTGTATCTAATGGTGGAAAAGTATTTAACATAAGAATACATTACAATTAAGCATTTTCCTTTTTTTTTTTTTTTTTTTTTTTAACTTTGGAGACTAATATCAAAAAAAGTACTTTTTTGTAGACTTTAACAGTTACCAGTTGACTTCATGGTACATTGAAGTACTTAACAGACTTTCCATTTTTATACAGAAAATATGTTAAAGAAGGCTGTAAGAGTATTATTTCTTCTCTAATATATATATATATATATATGTCTTGGTACTTTCCCATATAGCCCATCAACATTTTTTATTGGTACTGCATTTTTTTTATAATTAATACAAAACTCCCTTGTCTAAATTGGGAACCTTCCTAAATACTATTCTAAATCTGTAGTTTTCTTGTCCTATTATTAAAATATCAATGGCACAAAAGAGAAAAATCTAAACTAGATTACGTAACTCTTAAAATATAAATTAAACTAGATTACTTAACTCTTACGATCTAAAAGTTGGGGAAAACATTTTAAAAATAAGTCTGTTATGATGTGTTCATTTAGATCTCTTTGCCCCTACTTAGATAAAAAAGGAGCCACATAACTTGTGTTTATATCAGTTGTATTTCATTTGTAACAAGCATTGTGCTTTGCAGAGAAGTGCTTTACACAAAACAGTATAAAATTCAATATCTTGTTATTTGGAAAATTTTTAGGCTACCATATTTTAAGGAAGGTGAGAGTAAGTAGTAGGAATAAACATCCAAATCTCATTTGTATTTGCCTATGGATGAATTTGAGTTTAAAGTTAACATGGGTCCATTGGACATTCAGGGTACTCATAACAAACACTTCAATCAAACTAATGAAATCTCAGTGTGAAAATCGAACTCTAAAACTGCCTCTGTTCTTTCTCAATTCTTTTATTTTTCCCATTTCATATTTTGGATGAATAGCATTGCAATGAGATTGGTACAAAAGACCAACCTCAGCAGTTCTTCCCAAGTTGTAGAGAAGTAATCAAAGATGTTAGCTTACAAAACTTATCCTAGTTTCTAAGCCTAAGTGGATATATAACCTTAACTTGCCATAACTTCCAGTTCCTGCCAGACTAAAAGTTGTATTCTAAATAATAAAAAACAAAGGAATTGGTAATGTTGCTTTTAGAATTGAAACAGAAGCAGAGCTATGATGTCTGCAGACAGAAAATTAATGATTTTTATAGATAAGCCCTTATTTGGATATTTGATAATTGGATATCAGTAATCTGTCTCCCTCTTCTCTTCTTCTTCTTTTTTTTTCCCCTTTTCTCTCCCTCTCCCCTCCTCTCTTTTTTACTTGTATATACTCACGAATTAGCAAGTCATAGTACTAGGGTATCAAATTACTGTGGTTTGTCAATTCTCTAATAAGATGCACATTTTCTTAATATTTTAACACCTCAAATTGGATGCAGCTGTCTTCACCTAAATTCGGAACCAGTTGAGAGAAAAAGAGTCAGATGATAAAGATCAATGTGTCATCTTTATTACCAACAAATAATAGATTGGAAAATAGGTAGGTCTGATGTATCAGCTAGTCCGTTTGACTGCTGATGCATCTCCACAGACAGCAAGACTTATAAGCAAGCCTCACCATGTGAAGCTTACGGTGCTGAGGAGCAGAGAAGAATATGTGCTTTTTATGGCTGTCCAGGGTGAGGGAGGAGGAGCAAGAGGCTTAGCCACAAACAGCAGTTCATCAATCACATGGGTCATCCCTATGCTGGGGAAGAATGAGCAAGGTGAGAAGAGTCCACGTGGAGACTAGCTGAGGGAGGTTAAGTGTTTCCCTCTAACACAGTGAAGCCACAATCTATAATCCAGATCCCACTCCAAAGCCAAGGCCTTTACTAGGTCTTTTTCCAAATTTTCCTAATTCACCAGGAGTGCTTTAAAATACAGAATCTCAGACTCTTCACTAAGAGCCTACTCCTTTTTGTATTTTCTCCTTTCTGTCTTTGAGCTCTGTTTTGCCTCATATTTCTACTTAAATGTTTACTTGCCGCTAACACTTCCTGGTTCCTTTTAGTTTCTTTGTTTCTTAGAGAAGTTTTTTTTTTTTTCCCCTTGCACATTCGAAGCAGTTTTCATCATTTTGGGATGAGCCTTTTTCTCTCAATGACCTAAGTGCCAACACAGTTGAATCTCCTGCATTATTTTCTTCCTCTGTCTTTGCTTACATACTATTCAGTTCTCTTGAAATGAGTTTGACCTCAGTGTTTTCTTTACCTGGCACCTTCTACATTTATTCTGCAGTATAGTTTCTCTCCTGGCCAATCGTAGCCCTACCTGGGCTAATAGAATTCACTTGCATTAGAAACTTGTTAGTACTTAAAAAAGAAAAAAAAAAAAAAACCTTTCAAATCACATGGTATTAATATCGTCATCTGGTCCACACATCCTGCCTTAGGATTGATTTCTTTCTTGGAGAATTAGCATTCAAGAAACCCACATTTGCATTTTATCGCATCCACCGTAGCTCATCTGAAGTGGGACTATCATTCCATGGTGAATTTTTCAGAAAAAGAGTTTTACTACATGAAGCACTTAGATAAATGCACAAGAATGAGGGTGAAAGGACATATTCTTTTTCATTTCCT
Source organism: Theropithecus gelada (assembly GCF_003255815.1). NCBI lineage: Eukaryota > Metazoa > Chordata > Mammalia > Primates > Cercopithecidae > Theropithecus > Theropithecus gelada. Next base: position 89,391,704 of record NC_037673.1, on the reverse strand, counting down.
TCAGAATGAAAATTAAAGTGTGCCACATTTGCCAGTGTATAAGGCATATTAAAATTATACTCAAGAACTGGAAATATAGTATCTGAGGCAAGAAAAAATTATTGCCCATTCATGGAGTACACAGGCCTAGCCTAGCAAATGGACGATATTGTCAGTATATTGCATTTGGTATTTTTGTACTGCGATTTAAATCTTAATATCCTACAGGTATACTTATTGATAAATTTGGTGGCTCCACTCAGATCAAAACTGATTGTTTAACAGAAAGGAGGAACGTAAAGATACCTGGGAAATCAGAAAAGCTGCTCTTTAGTAGTGAAGCCCCTCATTCGTGAAATAGAGAGTTAGAGCTCCTCCTAAAATTTTACTGTCTTGATTTGAGATTTTTTTCATATTAACTGCATAAGAGATAGGGTTTTCTTCTTAGATGATAAGAGATGTTGAGCTTTTTCAACGTATCTCCCCATGGATAAGGGGGATAAGTAGTCCTCCCCTTATCCATGTTTTTGCTTTCCATGGTTTCAGTTACCTGTCATTGACCATAGTCAAAAAATATTAAGTTGAAAATTCCAGAAATAAACAATCAAGTTTTACATTGCACACCATTCTGAGTATTATGAGGAAATCTTGTGCCATCCTACTTTGTTTGACTCAGGATTTGAATCATCCCTTTGTCCCATATACTTAGGACTCTAAGCTAAACTGTCTTAGCATGTCATGGAGAGTGTGAACACATTATGTAAGATACAGATACTGGGCAAATAATGGGCTTTCTTCTCTGCCCACTCAAATGATTCATTCTGACATGTTTTGTTTACCACAACTTTAATTTGGGTAGTTTAAATAAAATTATAAATTTCTCATTCCCAAGAATCTTTAAGATAGTTTCTTACTATCACAGTCTCGTAAAATGCTGTGTGTAAATGACATATTAAGGAAGAATAAGTGGCAAATTACTAGGTCATGTAGTGTTTTCTTAATATCAGATATTTTCTGTGATGTAATTGTTAACCATCATTCTTATAACCAATAGATACAAAATTAATAGAATAAGACATTACATTTTATAACAATTTAAAGTATATTATTCTATGGGGGGAAATGCTTTCTAAGTGTTCTTTATTTTTAATGACCATACCTTTTGAAAAATTTGAAAATTTTCAGTTTTTGCTAATGTAAGATTGATCACCTTAATGAGGTGGTAGTTAGGCGAAACATTCAGAGCCATTTAACATTTGACAGTATCCAAGGTCTACATTCATTTTATACTTCTTGAGAGCACAGAATAGAGTCTGTGCATGAGTGATGATTGTTATTTCTTTCAGTGAGCTAAAGTGGACTGAGAAAAAGCAGAGGTCTTCTAAGAAGCCTATATTATTTAATACTTTTAACAACGTTGCATGCCCAGCCTATTTTTGAATGACTGTTCCCTCCCCCTGACCCTCCAGCTAAATCCTCCGGTAGTTACTGAACAAGTCATTCACCACTTTAGAGTTTTGTGGATCTACTCTTACTTGTTTCCTATTTGCTGTTTGTTTCCTATTCACTACTTGGTTCTCCCAGCTCTTGATTTTCTTTCTCTATATCTTCTGCCATCCTGAAAACATTTGTTGGTAATATATATTGGCAAATGAGACAATTATTGGTTATGGGATACCCCAGCTCTCTTGGTGATATTAAAAGCTTTTTCAGTGGTTATAAATTGGCACTCTCTCTGCCATTCTCTCTCTTATAAGTAGGAATCCAAATGACCCATATACCAGTCTTCATTAAGAAGATTCACATTTATCTGGTTATCCAGTCAGTATACATTTCCCAAGGGATTGCAGGAGGCAGTGGCGTATGGTAGTTAAAACTTGGGCATCAAATCATGGATTTAACATCAGTTTCTGTATGAAACATGCCAGTTATTTAACCTTTTTTCTTTTACTTACTTCCTTCCTTCTTCACACCCTTTTGTTTTTTCACTTTTTCCCTTAAGGGTTTGTTAGTGGTTTTTAAAAATGATCTATGAAAGCATGTTAATTTTTCATCATATAGCTACAAGTAGAATAATCTAAATTCTATGAAGACCCCACCTCATGTCCAGTCTATCCTCATAGTGTTCTATCTAGTTTTTTGCCTTCAAATAAAATTTGAAGGCTTAATTATATAATTGAGCCTCCTAGAAAACACAAATTGGATAATGTCCCTTCATTGCTCAAAAACTTTCCACTCTTCTTTCTCTGTCCCTCTCTTCCCATTTTATTAAGCACTGGTGTGTAAGCTTCTGTATGTCTTCGTTTGGATGCATGTTATTTATACAAACTTCTATAACATGTTTCACTTAAAGGGTGCACGTCTGTCCGTTCATTCCAATAGAATGTTCTTTCTTTGATATGTTTGTTTTTGAGACAAGGTCTCACTCTCTTGCCCAGGCTGGAATGCAGTGGTGTGATCATAGCTCACTGTAACCCTGAACTCCTGGGCTCAAGCAATCCTCCCGACTCAGCCTTCTGAGTAGCTGAGACTACTTGTATCTGTCACCACGCCGGGCTGATTTTTTAATTTTTAGAAGATATGAAGTCTCACTTTGTTGCCCAGGTTGATCTTGAGCTCCTGAGCTCAAACAGTGCCTCTCAGAGTTCTGTGATTACAGGTATGAGCCACTGTGCCCAGCCATATAACTGTATTATTTATTTTTCTCTTTTAAAAAGATTTGGAAAATGCTGAAAAACACAAAAAGAAAAAAAAATTACCCACAGTTTCTACAGTTGAAAAAATAAAACTTCTGCTCCCACTCTTACTCTCTATGCCAGAGGTAATTTGGATTAACAATTTAATAGATAATATTCTAGTATTTTTGCCTATAGCTATATTACATAGCTATATATATATATATATATATATATATATATATATATGCACACACACACACACAGTGGACTCTAAAAATGCAGGAGTTAAGGGGTTATATGCAGATTTTCAACTGCCCTGCAAAGTTGGAAATCTGCATATAACTTTTGACTCCCCCCAAATTTACTAATAGCCTGCTGTTGTCCAGAATCTTTACTGATAATGTAAACAGTTGATTCACACATATTTTGTGTAGTATTATATACTGTATTTTACAATAAATAAGCCATGGAAAAGAAAATGTTATTAGGAAAATCATAAGGAAGAAAATATAAATTTACTGATCTACTTTAAGTGGAAGTGGATCATCATAAAGGTCTTAATCTTTGTCTTCATGTTGAATAGGATGAGGAGGAGAAAGAGGAGGGCTTGGTCTTGCTGTCTCAGGGGTGGCAGAGGCGAAAGAAGTGGAGGAGATAGAAGGGAAGCCAGAAGAGGCAGTATATTTCTTATAACTTTGTGGAAATACATGATAATTTCTGACTTTTTTGCTTTTTCATTTCTCTAAAAATGTTTCTATAGGGTACCAATTCTTCTTCTACCATTTGGTTTAGTTTCAGTGCCCATATCATTGAAGGATCCATGTCATAAAAGAAGTCAAAATCAGTCTTGAATAATTGGAACTCTTCTGCCATGTCGTCTAATGTCAACTTATTTTCTAGCACTGCATCTTCTATGTCTTTTTCCTTATCGTCTGGCACTGGTTTGGAAACATTCATCTCCCAAGTTGGTTGTTTTTTCCTTTTCTTTTTCTTTTTCTTCTCTTCTCTTCTCTTTTTTCTCCTTCCTTCCTTCCTTCCTTCCTTCCTTCCTTCCTTCCTTCCTTCCTCCCCTCCCCCCCTCCCCTCCCCTCCCCTTCATTCTTTCCTTCTTTCCTGGGATTACAGGCACCCAACACCATGCCTGGCTAATTTTTTAAAAAATATTTTTAGTAGAGATGGGGTTTCACCATGTTGGCCAGTCTGGTTTCGAACTCCTGACCTCAAGTAATCCGCCTGCCCGGCCTTCCAAAGTGCTAGGATTATAGGCATACACCACCATACCTGGCCCCTAGTTGTTTTCTATTGATTCTTCTAGTGTAGTGTCTATTAGCTCTTGAATATCTCCAAGATCCTTATCTTGAAACCCTTCACTGCCTCTTCACTTTTTTCCCCCATATCCACAATCTCCTTTATTATTTTCCTAATTGTTCTTTCATAAATCCTGTGAAGTCATACACAACATCTGAACATAGTTCTCTCCAGCAGGAATTCATTGCTTAAGGCTTGGCGGCTTTCATGGCTTTTTCTGTAACAATGATGGCATCTTGATTGGTGTTATCTTTCCAGAAATTCATAATCGTTCATCAGGGTTCTCTTCTATGGCATTGACAGTGCTTTCTATAAAGTACCATGTGTAATTATCTTTAAAAGTCCTTATGATCCCCTGTCTAGAGACTGAATCAGAGATGTTTTACTTGGGTGCAAGTAGACCACCTCGACATCTTCAGTGTTGAACTCTTGAGGGTCTGGATGGCTAGGGATATTGTCTGATATCAAAAGAACTTTCAAAGGCAGTCCCTCACTAGCAAGGTCCTTTCTGACTTAGGGGACAAAGCATTGATGGAACCAATCCAGAAAAAGTGTTTTCGTTTTCCAGGACTTCTTGTTGTACAACCAAAAAACTGGCAACTGATGTTTATCTTTTTCCTTCAAGGGTTAGCAGCTTTACAGATGAGAACAGTCCTGATCATAAACCTGAAATCCTGTGCACAAAACAGTAAAGTTAGCCTATGCCTTCCTGCGTTAAATACTGGTGCTCACTTCTCTTCCTTACTAATAAATGTCTTTTGTGGCATTTTTTTCCCCAGAATTGGGCACACTTTTGTCTGCATTAAAAAACCAGTTTAGGCAGATATCCTTTCTTCTCAATGATTTTATTAATGGCGTCTGAGAACATGTCTGTTGCCTCTTGGTTGGCAGAAGTTGCTTCTCCTCTTATCTTGACATTTCTAAAGCCAGACCTCTTTCTAAAGTTAGCAAACCACTCTTTGCTGGCACTAAATTCTCCAGCTTTAGATCCTTCTCCTTCCTTTAACTTTAAGTTGCCATGTAATGACTTTGCCTTTTCTCAAATCATATAAGAATCTATAGGTATGTCTTTCTTATAGCAATCCTACACTCACATAAAAGCCGCATTTTCAATATGAGATGAAAAGGAATTTTGCAAAAAGTGAAGAGCTTTGCACCTGCTGGCACAGCTGTAGCTACAGCTTCACGAATTTCCTTTTTTCATTTTATTTTATTATTATTATTTTTTTCCCTGGTCTTTACACTGAATTCATTTATCTTGAAATGGCGGGCAACCATAACTGCAGCCCTCAGTCTATGATACATATCAAGCAGTTTAACTTTTTCTTGTAATGTCATGACATTTTTTTTTTTGCTTCTTGGGAGCACTTCCAGCATCACTAGTGGCACTTCATGAGTCTCATGGTATTATTCAGGGTTTCCAGTGTTACACTAAACACAATGAGAAATATGCAAGAACAGTGAGAAATCACTTTTTACTGGGATATGCAATTTACTGAAGAGACAACTGCTTGCACAGATTAGTATTACATGACATTTTAAGGGGACACTCCCAACATTTGAGCGCACAATAGCAAAGGAGATGGCTACGAAATTATTACAGCACTGCAGTATGTACTGCAATGAATTTCATGCAGTTACGATTTTATACTGCATCTTTACATTTGTTTACATTTCTCTCAGCTGTGAATGGTACCATGTATGGTGTGTAAGTGCTTGTGTGCATAAGTTTTGATAAATTTTAATTTTCTATATTTGTGAATATTATATGGTAATAAATGATCAAATAGACTGGTATCTACATATATTTTATGCATTAATGACATGCCTAACTTTTTCTTAATTTTTTTTATGTTTCTGGGCCATGCAATTCATCTGTAAGTTTTCTGAAATTGGCACAAGTCCCCCCAAATTTTTTGAATATATTCAAAATATTCTGCATATAAGTGGACCCACACAGTTCAAACCCATATTGTTCAAGGGTCAATGGTATGTTTATCTTATTCTGTCACACAAAATATTGGTCTATATAAACCCTGCTAAGCCTGTGTCCTCATCTGAAAAGGGAAGATGGCAGCAGTGTGAGCTCCCTGGCTCGTTATGGAGTTATGTGAAATAATCCATGTAAATAATTGAAGACATACCTGGCACAGAGTCAGCACTCAGTCTTTATTATTACTCTGTCTAACTATGCAAACAATGTGCCGGTACCTATGATCCAGGCACGAGCCCTAAAGCTAGAGTATACAGTAGTTTATACTACTATGTACTATAGTGGTTTATTTTATTCTTCAATAAAACAACAGAGAATCCTGTGGATTTTTATTTCTAATTGATCTGATGTATTACAGATCATATACTATAATTCCTATATAGAAATATATTTTTTCTATAAAGTCTCAACAAAAAAATAAACAAATGTGTACTTTCTGGAGATTTAGGTGTGTGAAAAATAAGCTCATAATCAATTTGTGAAAACACTCAATACAAGCCTTGTACCTTTGCCTAGAAAAGGTTGTCTAAGTAAGGAAGTTTCATTAAACCTTTATTCAACTTTCTAAAAATAGTTCATTTGAAAGAGATAGGAAGGCCGGGCGTGGTGGCTCACACCTTTAATCCCAGCACTTTGGGAGGCTGAGGCGGGTGGATCACCTGAGGTCTGGAGTTTGAGACCAGCCTGACCAACATGGTGAAAACCCATTTCTACTAAAAATAAAAAATTAGTCAGGCATGGTGGTGCAAGCCTATAATCCCAGCTACTCAGGAGGCAGGAGAATCGCTTGAACCTGGGTGGCGGAGGCTGTGGTGAGCCAAGATGGTGCCACTGCACTCCAGCCTAGGTGACAAGAACGAAACTCCATCTCAAAAATAAGAAAAGAAAGAGACAGGAGTCCTTACTTTCCCCCTCCCACTTGCTTGTAAGTAAAAAGGAGGAAAAGGATGTGAAGTATTTATATATCTCATCTGTTATTCCAGCAGTTTCAGATGCCTAATAGAAATTGGAATGCTCTGAGCTGGGTAAATTCAAAAAGATTGGCAAAGACTAGAAATTATACTAATGTTCAAATTAATAACCTGAACTTACATAGCTAACCACCAGTTGGGCTGTAAATGATTGCCAATCACGATTGCCTAAGATATGTTACCATGCTCCCCAATTTTCATCTTAAAAATTACAATTCCCTTCATGGTCTATGTACCTTATTCTACAATGAAATAAAACTTATATTACCACTTAATACAATCAAAAAAATCTTTCTAATCTACTTTACCAAAATATTTTAAAATAATACACTATTTAAAAAATTGACTCTTCTCTCTTCTAGAAACTTGACAGTAAATTTAATTAAATAAATTATTTTTAGTGTCATTCACAGGTAAGTCAAATTATTAAAGAGATAATTACCAAATCTTTATGAAAGTTTTAGAATCTTTATATAAATATATAAAGATATATTAGATCCTAAGTTCAAGTCCTCCTTTCTTATCCCAACAATATATGTGATTGAATTCATACACAGTTGAAATGAATTAGTATCTAAAACATTGCTGCTTCCCCAGACTTTGTTTTCTCCCTAACTTTGCTGACATTGGAATTACCTGCGGAGTCTTTGAAAAATGCTAATGCCTGACACCCACCACCAAATACTGAGATTAATTTTAGAGTGCTTAATGTTTTACAGGTGATTGTAACGTGCATCAGAGTTTGGGAACCACTGCCCAATGTTCAAGTTGCACTTTTGACTAATTACATCAGAATCTCTGGGGAAAGGGAGCTGATGAGGGAATAAATATATTTTAAAGCATCCCAGGTGATGACAATGTGCATCCAAGGTTAAGAATCACTGTTTCAGAGAATCAGGAAAGAAGCCAGAGAAATTGGGAAAGAAAATAAACTTTAGTACTTGGTGACCGAACATTGGAAGCAATAGGGGACTCTGAGAACATAGAGTTTGAAATTTGGGGCCAGGCGCAGTGGCTCACGCCTGTAATACCAGCACTTTGGGAGGTTGAGGCAGGCATATGGCCCAAGGTCAGGAGTTTGAGACCAGCCTGGAGAACATGGTGAAACCCCATATCTACTAAAAATACAAAAATTAGCTGGACATGATGGCGGGTACCTGTAATCCCAGCTACTCAGGAGGCTGAGGCAGGAGAATCACTTGAACCCGGGAGGCGGAGGTTACAGTGAGCTGAGATCTCACCATTGCATGACAAAGCAAGACTCCATCAAAGCAAGAAAGAAAGAAAGAAGAAAGAGAGAGAGAGAGAGAGAGAAAGAAAGAAAGAAAAAGAAAGAAAGAAAGAAGGAAAGAAAGAAAGGAAGG
>NC_037673.1:89359458-89383321 GCF_003255815.1 Theropithecus gelada | reverse complement strand
AAGAAGGAAAGAAAGGAAGGAAGGAAGGAAGGAAGGAAGGAAGGAAGGAAGGAAGGAAGGAAGGAAGGAAGGAAGGAAGGAAGGAAGGAAGGAAGGAAAGGAAGGAAGGAAGGAAGGAGGAGGGGAGGGAGGGAGGGAGGGAGAGAAATTTGGAAGGAATCTAATATTTAGTCTCTCCCATTTATTTTATGAATGTAAAGTTAAGTTACTTCTTCATGTCCTACATCTAATAAGTGGACATCACTTCTTCCCACACATGTGTTTACATATGCATATACACAATTTCTCCCTACTACTTGCTTTCTGTGATTCTAATATTTTTTCTTGGAAGTTTGGTACAGAGCAGGACACTTGCACTGTCACTGACAAAAGCTGGAAAAGTAGATTATTGTGTTGAGTATACACCGGTGAGTTTAGTTGTTGATTGGTTCAGTTTGAGAAAACAGATACTTAAAAAGGAGATTACATAAACTTAGGAATAAGGAAATGATATTCAGGTATGAAATTAGGACCACATTGAGAGTCATTAACAAAAAGGGACAAGTTAAAACTATAAATGTCGCTTAGGAAAGAACAGAAAGGACATCAGAGGGCTGAGGGCTGAGTCTTGAAAAGCAACCACATTTGGGGGCTGGTACAGGGAAATGGGATGAGGAAAGACATCATAAATGTTGAAAGAACCACTGTTTTATTTCTGAGACGAGGTTTGACTCTGATATTCAGGCTTGAGTACAGTGGTGCAATCACAGCCCACTGCTGCCTCAAACATCTGGGTAAAGGGTATCCTCCCGCCCCGTTCCTCCTAGTAGCTGGGACTACAGGTGATTGCCACCATATGTGGCTAATTTTTTAAAATTTTTTGTAGAGATGGGGCCTTACTTTGTTACCCAGGCTGGTCTTGAACTCCTGAACTTAAGCAATCCTCCTGCCTTTGCCTTCCAAAGTGCTAGGATTACAGGTGTGAACCACTGCACCTGGCCCACTGTTTTTTATGTTGCAGAAAAGAACAAAATTTTTTTTTACAGTAATGACACATAGTATATATAACAATCATGCAAACATTTGATGATTGAATAAATGAAGCAAAACATTATGTGAGGTGTCTTTATTTTTTGAAGAAGAACAGAGTAACTTTGGAGTACAAGAAAACACACTGGATTTGGGATAAATTGATCTGGCTTCTAGTTTCTCCTTTGTCTCCTACTAGCTATGTGAATTGTGATAAATAACGTGATCTTCCTGAATCTGTGTTCTCATTTGTAAAATGGGGATAATGCCCCTTTACAGAATTAGAGCATTAAATGAGATGAACTGTAATGCACTGCAGCAATATCATCAACATTATTACTCGGGAATTCAGTAGTGATTAAAATTTGAAGTTAGACGAAACTCAAGTTCAAATGCTAGCCCTAGCCACTTGCCCTAGAGCTGGTTACTTAACTTCTCTGAGGTGTATTAGGAAATGAAGATGATATGCATACATTTGTCATTATTTTGTTGAGATTAATGAGGATTAAATGAGATACTGTAAGAAGGGAGACAATATATTTGTAAGCTGCAGTTATTTATTCTCATTCATGTTACAAATTGAATAGTCCAAATGCTTATGGCTCTATTTTCTTTTTACGATAACATCCCCATGCTTTCTTTTCCTCTTTATGCTTTTCTTTGTAAAATTTCATTTGCTGCTACCTGTCTTTGTTATTACCTGTATTTATCTTGGAAGACCTCTGCCATGAATATTTCAAAAAGTGAAGGATGTCTTTGAATTTAATGTTCCTTCAGTATCTGCTCAGAGTGGAGAGTTCATACAAAGCACCCATTGTATGGAATGTTTCCTCTAGTTTGCTGTTACTAACGGAGGTCAGGAAAGTACATCGTTTAGGGGGTTCTGAGGGAAGGGGCCTAATAATTTACATAAGCCATCTGATGCTCAGAGCTGGAAGAAGCCAAGACAGAGACTCTCGAAATTACCAGCTGATGGAACAAAATGTGACTATTAATGCTGACCCAATATGTATTTCTACTTTTGCCTCACACCACACTTGAAGTAGGTCATATTTTTAAAGCATATATACTATCAGTTGAAAATACTATTTAAATTGTCTTATTAAACTTGGTAGAGCATAGATAATACATAATATTAGTCACTGTTTTAATACATTGTAAATATACATTTTGTACTTTAAATTTAAATATATGCTTGATGATAGCAGCTTTGCTTTTTATTTGGCATAAAACTAAATGCCAAAATGCATTTAAATAGTAATTCTTAGTTTCTGTTTCTCACTTAGTTATTGCCCTGATAACATTCTTCGGGTTGACAGTTTGCTTCTGTCTGTTTTTCATGCTTATGTGCTATCAGTTTTTCTCACAATTCACAATGATAGAAAGAGAGTGTGTTTATATAATAGCATTTAATGCTCTTACTTGCAAGAGCGAATTAAATTATTTTTAATGGTATGTGTCATCACCTATAGTGAAGACTGATGAAACGTTTCTTTGCTGCAAAATAGGGATAACACCCATACTTCAACTTTACTGTGATATGGAAAGCACCCAGCTCAACATCTTGTACTTGGAAACCTTGAATACATTGAGAATACTGGTAAAGAGATATGTGTATTGGAAACAAATATTAAATGAAAATATAATTCAGCCATGGTGGAACTCTTTCTCATCACACTAGCTTCCCTAATCTTTCTTCTGGAATGCTTCTATATAGAATCCTTTTGTGATCTTGCTACCCAATGTGAAGTATCTTTCTTCCATATCATCTTCATTCTCTTTTAAAGTCCATACTTGGCAAACCTAATATACACATATTAGTTGAGGATTTGAGGGAGGAGTAGAGAGTTAATAAAATCATAAAGATAGCTCATTCTTTAAGATGATTACCATTGCCTATATTAGTGGTTCTCAGATATTTGGGTTTCATATGTTTGTGTGAAAGAAATTACATTATCTTTAGTTTTATATCATTTCTTCATGATCCATGACAACTTATTTTAAGTTTTATGAACCTATGTTTGGGACCCAGTTAACCACATCTTTGTGATTATCTGCTTCAACCAAGCATTTGATCATGAATAGATGAATTATATGATGAAATAAAAGTCTTTGTTCAGCACAGAGTAAAACCTTGATCATCTGGTATGCTCTAGGATCCTATACTGCATTATTCTCAGAAGTAAGTGAAAGCAAGGACACAGAATACCTATTTATGCCTGTAGTTAGAAAAATGCAACTTGCCTTGGATGGTCTTTACTAGAAGTATTTTTAAGTCCACAAGATGGCAGTATTACCTCATAAAGGTAAACAAGCCAGTGAAGAGCTCAATTGCTTGGTTTTCCAGTACAAATAAAGGAAACTTTGACTGCAATTGAAAAGCTTGTGATCATTGATAGAGTGTGGAAGACAGTGTAATGGATGACAGAGAACACCAAAGTAGAAAGTTACTAATTTGGTAAACGATTTAGTAAAAAGAGTAACCATATCATGTGATACGGAATATTTCTACTTTTTTCGTCTACCTTCTACATTTATAGGAAAGAGGTAAATATCAAGAAAACAAATTTCATAAGGATCCCTTGGCCTCTACCATAGTCAGTCTAGTATATCATTCCATTCACGTTTGTAGCATAAAAATAATGGGTTAATTACTCAATGTTCGGTAATGATGACCCTGATTATTAAAGCAGCATTATATGAGGGAGGGTAACACATTGTAGGAAATATTTTCACAAGTTCTTCTGAACAACCCTCAGTTATTCACAAGTTATTCTTAATAACCCTCAGTTATTCAGAATACAAGCTGCTCTGCTGGATCAATGAGTTTTTATACAGATCTAGATTAGGTAAAAAATTATGAAATTTATGTTATTCCTGACTTGGGATATAAATTAATTTAGTATTCTAGAGATAAAAGGAGTTATGATTTCTTATTCTGCTCCTATGTATTTCTGATAAGATACTGTATCTTATTCTAATAGTTTAATTATTTAAGTGCTTTACTTAGATCATCCAAATGTATTTTCAAATAAGTAATTTCAAATTCAGTCTTTGTTCACTCTCTCACTATTTAAGCACTCACAAAAACTATTTTGAATGAGATAGTTACTATTTTGGATGCCATATTTCAAATTTTAACTGCGTATAACTTAAGAAATGTCAATTCTCACTGACACTTTCAACGTTGTTAAACTTTATAAACATTTACATTACAGCATAGATTACTATAACTTAAGGGAAAATGTAGAACCTTATTTTCCAGTTCTCCTATTCACCTCACAACATTATTTTCATACAGAGTACTCATAGTTCTATATTAGCCATGGTTACAGAATTCAACATGTTACTAACAAGGAAAATGTACAGATTCCCAAACCCTCTTTGATCATTACGTATGCCTTTTAAGACAGCTAATATGATGTAACAGATTTTTCAGAGTTTAGTGTGTCTACTGTGACTTTCTTTGTTCACTATCTTGAGTAGGAAGAGTAGTCTAAATCAGTGGGATTGTAATAGGAATTTTCCATGGAAGGATGTTCTAGGTCATAGAAAGGAGAGTATTTTATCTAGACTGATCTTGAGGGTGTAGTTTGGTATTTCACACTCTAAAACCAAGCCCTTTCTATTGTATTATTAATTAAACTCATTTTGCATTAAATTTGTACAATTAAAATTATTCAATGTTATAATAGTTTAATCACTATAATAATTTCAAGGAATATTCTTTCACATTTAGCGTTAGCATAAAATTTGTAGAAGTTAATATTGAACCAGCAACCATAAATTTTAGTTTATTACGTAGGCTTAAAAGTGAATATTTAAAAACTGATATAAGCTAACCCAAAGAAAATTACTTAAACACAAAAGTTGTCTGGGAATTTTATTAAGCCATCTTAGTCTGATATTTGAGAGTTCTTAACTTAGGATATGGTTAGTGCTCAAATAATCTAGACTGTCTTTTATCCTTTTCTAAGAAAGTAAGCAATAGTCCGGCAAAACTGACTGGAAATCAGTTTTTCATTCGGCTCATGCTCCAAACTATTCTCTTGTATAGATGCTACCGTTATTGGCTCTAGTATCCGAGGAGGACAAAGTAATGAAGGAAAGTGTCAAGGTCATAGAGGTAGAAAAGGGGACGCTTGTAAGAATAGAGAAGTAGGAGGTTATATGAGTCTTCGTTGAACATGACCCCTTGCTCCCCGTCCTTGATGCTGATAGTTCTGTGAAGACAGTTCACAGCACCGGGAGAGTAGGAGCATCAAAACTGACTTTTCTCCCAGCCGACAGAAAATCTTGTTGATTAGTTTAAACACAGAAGGAGGCTTTTCCAGTCCCTTTGACTATAGAGACTCTACATATGGGACCCTTTTAGGAAGATTAAATGTGGGGAATCAGAGCAGTATGCCACATCTGCTCTCACCAGCCTTAGAATTAGAGCAAGGACTTAGCATCAGAAGTACAGAGGAAAAGGAGACTATGGGGAAAATAATAAAAGTAAAGATGTTATTGAAAAGAATAACCTAAAAGCAAACTCCAGAGGGAGAAGAAATTATCTCTGAAAGAAGTTTGATACAGTTAGTTATGACAGTTGTTTATTAACTTAAATTTTCCAAAGTAATGTGTATGCTAAATCTCTTTTTTAAAAAATGGTCTTCCTTTACATGAAAAATAAATGCATAGAAGATCTTAGAGATGTGGCAGATTACCTTTGGAAAACACAGCTATATTCTAGGATGTTGTGTTCAGTAAGGAATATGAAGAAGAAAAAGAATAATGAAGAATTATTTGCTTGTCTTTATTCTTGTGAGGCACTTGAAAGTATACTATGAAATTTTAAACTAGTTTTTTAGAAAGTATGGTATTTGAGCAATAAAATGCATTTAATATTTCTTAGAAAATATTTAGGATTTTTAAGTGTTTTTGCTTTTCATGGGGATATGCCTTTTTTGGGACCAAAATAAAATTTCCATAATTTTAATGTGTGGTTTTACGCTGTCAGGTTATAAATATGGTGTTTTTGAAGTGTTATTATATTTGTTTTGCAGAACTTTTTAGGTAAGTGGATAGAAACTAGCTGTACAGTGGAGATTTAGATCATAATGAAATAAAAACTCAAAATGGACAGGTTGAATCAGAGGTTTAATATCCTTTTAAAGGGATCAATCAGTTTTCAAAATCCAAATTACATTAATGACATAGCCTAGAAATAGAAAGATATTCGCAGTACTAAATACCTTTTATTTTGTGTTGGAACCTTATTCCGAACATTTTGGGAGCAAGTAAATTATGATAAAATATCAAAATTGATGAGTTTACTGCAGAGTGTGAAGAACCGGAGTAAATTAGAATTCTGCTCACTAAGTGCCTCAGAGCTTATTCCAACTGACTCATCAAATGAAAAATTCATCAATTAATCCTCTGACAATAACGATATATACACAAAAATCAATCTAGAATTGATTTTTTTAGTCTGAACATGAAAACTAAGCTCTGAGTTATACATAATGTGAAATTTCTCTTCATTTCGACTTTATTATTGAGTATAACAGCTGAAGTGTTCATATAATTATTTGTTCTGAGTCAACTACAAAAGTGTGATTGTTTGAGAAAGAGTATATGTGCTATGGAGATGTTCTGAAGCACAATTCGAGTGAGCTAATAAAGTTGTCAGATGCATGTAAGAATACAGCTGATAGGAATCCCTAGAAGGCAGCCAATAGAGAGGGACACTGATCACTAAGCCCTGATGGGAGACCACCCAGGACAGTTAACAGTGAGCTGAGTACTGAGAAAGATCAAAGAAAGAGAAGTGTAACATACAATCACACAGATCCTAGATACGGATTACAAAGAACATTGTAGGAGTGTGATTTCTATGAAATGTGTGTGTGTGTGTGTGTGGTGACTAACGCCACAAACAACATAAACTGTAGAAAGGTGAACCTTTTCCTATTTTGTCTCATCTACTTTCTAGATATAAATGTTTCAGAATGCACCAAGCATTGAAATGATCTTCCTTTAATTCAGTAATTCTGTGTAGTTCTTCACAGATTTCCAGAGAAGCCTTCTTTCAAGCTTTTTTCTAGTTGTTAAGTTTCTTTCTTCCATGAGTTCAGTATAGCAGTAACATCTGTGAATATCTCAAGAGAATAATCCAAGACAAATATTAGTCATTTTTGGTTTTGATTAAAGAAATCTTGACAAAAAGTATTCCGATATATTACTACAAAGGAAAACAATTGCAAGGGTCTAATTTAAATTTACAGTATTCTGAGTCTTTTTACCTTCAAATTCAGTAGTTTCAAAACCTATGTTATTGCTGCCAGATTCTTAATTTCCATAATATAGTTTCTACTTTGAATTTTTTCGAACTGTATCAGAAAGTTCTCTGTATTCCTTAAGAGAACTTAATATTGCTCTAAATGCTGTAAGTCAGCACACTGTAACAAAAGAAACGCACTCTTCCAGTATACAGTAATGTTAAACAACAATGAGAGGATTCAGGGGAAATGTTAAGCTAGAGAACTCTGTCAGTATTACTTATCCTACATGTAGTAAATTTTGATGACTCTCTTCTGAATGTGAATTCTTGTAGGAAATGAACATTAAACTGTTTTTATGTTTTATTGATGTTCAAAAAAAAAAGCTGAATACATGTGATTCTGAAGCTATTAGAATTTTTTCCCCTGTCACAATAGCAGTAAGAAAATTGCAATATAAATGTCTTCTTGAGTGCATAGCATATGAAATAATGTGTTTTTTCCCTGTAGTTTAAAATGTTAACTGTATTTTAGGTCTCATTCTTTGCATATGCCTTGACAATTATGATTGCTTGATTAAAGAAAGAGCTTTTGTGCTAGTTATATGTCACAATACCACATACATTATATCTGAACAGTATTTATCATGTTCTATTTCGGATCAGGTCAGATATGTCTTGTGAAAAACTAAAAGTATAGTATGTGTTGTTAAAATCTTTTGTTACTAAAATATTTATGGCTTGTTTCTTGCTATCTTTTTTAAGCAATGTGGAAAATGCTTATTTTACCTAAGTAATTTACCCAACAAAATAGTCTTTACATATTTGTTTAAAGCACCTTAATTAAATAGTTGAGATTTTTTTCTGAACATTTTTAGAATCATACTGTAAAAGGACATATGTTGCTGCATTTAAAAAAATGTTCATCTATACTTTTTGCAGCATGTTGGTCTTTATATTCTTTTGTATCAGATGTGCTTTTCAGGGCCTTAAGATCATATAGTTACATAATTGTCCCCCCATGGAAATATACTTTGTGAGAGAATAGGTAATAAAGAGTAAGTTGTAACTAAGTATATCAGTGTATGTGAGTTTATTTCCTGCCCTGTATGTCTACTACAAAGTTGTATTTTGTTTTGTCATTCAGTTTTTTTGATAAATCTATAATAAATGAATGAAGTCAATGATAGATATATATATATATATGGCTAGTATAGAATATATGCAACTGTATTAGCTGACAGCTATATCAATGTAGATACAAATGTTCGAATATATTTAAAAGCAAGGAAGTCAGATTTTCTTATAATTCATAGAGTTAATACTTACTCTCTTTATATGCAATCTTCTTCATCACAATAAATTTGTATAGCTAAGAATTAGTCATTTTGTTAATAATAATTATCTTTCTCTGAAAACATTTTTAAAACTCTTTTTAAGACTTAAAAATATTTTTATATACAATTATGTAATATCCAGTAGAAAAAGAATTACATTGGTTTTGTTCTTTATTCTATATTTTAATTTAGGTAGGGGGACTGTCATATTTTCCACAAAAAACCCTGAAAATTTTAATAAGAAAAGGAAACCTTAATTTTTTTCAAGAGGATTATTTTAGGCTTTTGAAAATAGTAAATTATTTTTATATTATACCTCTTATAGTTTTTACTTAACAATTCTATTTTAAAATGTTAGACTATAACTAATTTATGGGCAGCAGGGGGCAGAGGTGATCATGGGGAAATAAATAGGTTTGTTTTAGGATAGAGCATGAGAGCTTGATTTTAGGGAACATGAGTTTAATATTCTGTAGATACAATACGTTTGTAGAGATCAATACCTTTTTTTCATTTTTCAAGATTGTTCATTTTTACCTTTGTTAATTCTGGTTCATTCATAAAATAGAAATAATTGACAAGTTAATCATACATCTCAATTCAATTTCATTTATTCAGTAGTGCTCTTACTTAAAAGTTACCCGTTTTGTATGTACTTTGACATTAATTATCTCTTAAAATTACTAACTGGTATTCTCCACTGAAGTGGCACATTAGGAAAGATAAACTTATTCATATGTCCATTAAGTATTTTCCATAGCAAATAACTTCCGCTGATATGTTATTAAGTAGTGATTTTTCTTAATATTCAATTGTTTTGCTATATAATTCAAATATGTTTGAAAATTTATAGGTATACTTCTTATTCACAATTTCTCTATCAGGGTGGTTTTCTTTTATTAAGGCCTTTCAAAAAGCTTTTGTTACTTTGTCAGAAAAAAATTTCAGATTCTTAAGTATGAAATGTTAAGACATGTCTCGTTCATTCTAGCAGCATTCTTAGAAGATAAATTCCCAACTTCTTCACTCCTAATTTTTTATACAATGGCTCTTACATTTTTTTAAACATGGAGGAAATTTGGTTTTTAGAAGGACGATTCTGTAAAGCTTGAAAATGATGCTTTTAAGTGAAATAGCACCTCACATTCATTAGAATTATCCTATTTTTGTTTTAATAATCTTTTTACCTAAAGTTGGGATTTATTAGGTAACATACCCTCACCTTACTAGTTTTCAATTGAAAATAACCTTTGTAGAACTTGTAAAAGAAACTTTATCATTACATTTTAATAGAATAGAGTGTAGTAAAGTTAACGTGAGTATTATCTAATACTTTTTAGACAGTACCTCAAAGCAATATACTTAGAAAAATAGCTAAATTTACTTCAGGGATCAATAAAGCACAAAATACTTTTGTATTAGACTTCATTGTATTATCTAATACTTTTTAGACAATACCTCAAATCAATATACTTAGAAAAATAGCTAAATTTGCTTCAGGGATCAATAAAGTACAAGATACTTTTGTATTAGACTTCATTGTATTAAGTTATCAAATATAAATTTATTTTTAATAATATTTATATCTCAGACTTAATAAAATATATGTTTTGTGTGTATCATTTAAAATAGATTTTAAAGTTATTTTAGTGATATTTCATTATAACTTAATATATTTTATTTGGAAAATGACCGTAAAAATAATTAGGCTAAGTTCTCTGTCTAGATAATAGCCTAATTTTCTATTTTCTTATGCAGTTTAAAAGTCTTTATTTTCTTTTTCATTTATTTATATTCATCGGAACATTTATTGAATGCTTGCTGTATGCATAGGGTTCTTTTAGAATCCACGTATGTGGTTTTAAATTTTGGTTCATGTAAATATGATAATGCATTTTAACTCTTCTATTGAAGGATTGGTAATAGCAAAATATAGCATTTCTGGAATATTGATATGATACATGCTATCAAGATAAATCGTCAGATTTTTTGCCTTCTCAAAAAGTATTTTCAATTTTGTTATGTCTTTCAAAAGCTTATCCTGCTAAAGAAATGTTTGAGTATTTTAATTTGAGTATAAATAGAATATTAAAACAGAAGCAAATTTCAGCATGCATTTAAAATTGACCATGATATATGTCTTCCTTAGCATTCCATTTAGAAGAAATATAATTAAAAGAAAATGTAAACTGCTCTTTGTCCCCATCACAATCAGCAAGTTTTAATGTTACTTGTAAAAATGTGAAAAGAGAATTTTTAAAATAACAGTTTAACACAATTATGACTTTACTGGTGACTTGATGTGTCCAAACTGTATATAATATTCTGGTGTAAATGACAGTATTTTATCTAGGGAATATTAAATGATTCATTTGTATGATTTTCACCTTGTGAGAGTATGAATTCCATCTTTGTAAACCAAAAGCTCCAATTGCCATTGTTGTCTAATCTATTAGATGATAACCTTAGGAAAAAAAAATACAGTATTTTAGGCATTATACTACTACAGTTGAGTCTGTGTATTACATTTGGGGATGGTGCTCTGAGTATAAACATTGACATCTGAAAATAAGAATCCTTGAGCATAATTGATTGAAATGGTGTAAAATTTTATCTTTTATCCTGAAGGCTTTTTAAAAAGTGTGCAGATTTCTTAGATTTTATTTCTGTAACTCGTAAGACATTATGAGTTACAGAATCGAAATTAATCTTTCACTGGAGTATCTCTTATTAGGAGTGTTTTCACAGCAGGGAATCATACAGAAGACCCCTACTTTGTTACTCTGACTCTTTGGCTGACTCTCAGAATCATTGGCAGGGTCAACGTTAAGCAGCAGATTGTGTGCCTTTACCATACACAGTAGCATCTCAAACCATACTTTAAATTTGAGGTTACCCTTACATGTGTGCATGCATGCTCACAGATCTATATAAAATATGTAGAGAGCAAGAGAGTAAGCACCTAAAATCTTTTGAAGTAAAGTATTAATATTTGCTAATACTAATGTCAAGGGCAGCAGGGAGAATTATGCAGCATAAGTACTTGGGGAGACAGGTAGAGCACTTCATAGGGCTCCTTGTGTACTGAAGATTCATTTTTCCTCAAAAATTTTGCTCAGATTACTGGCTTACTAAAAATGCTTTGTTTAATCAATTAGCAAACTTAGCAGAGTCTTTTTGGGGTTAGCAGAAAGTAGGGTACCAGATTATCTTTTCAGTTATTGCATGTCTAATGTAAGTCTTAATGCACTGAACATGTAAATAATTGTAAGACTTCATTTACATTTTAGCTTAACATTAGCATATACTAAGAATTTTTTTGTGTCCTTTTGAAAATTTTGCCTCATTAGGATAAAAACTAGCATATTTGTGACACTCAATATTTTTACAAATTGCTGTACATTTTTCCACTTTTATTTGAGGCAGAGAAGGCAGTAGTTATCATTATCCCCGTTATACAGATGTGGAAATTCAGACCTCAAGTATTTTAAGGGATTTGCCCAAGATGTCATAAATAGTAAATGACCAAGATGAAAGTTTAAACCAAATTTTCTGAATTCAAATTTAGCTCATACCCTTTCAACCATCTCGTAGCCTCTCATTTTTATGCTGACAATTAAAAAAAAATCATTGATGGTTTATTTGTTCAAAAATATGAAGGAGAAACAGAAATGCAAAATATATTTTAAAAGCCAAGTAGAAAACTTCATTTTAGTTATGATTTTATAATCTATGCTTTTGATTTTAGTGACAAACATATATCTGTCTTTTAAGAGAACAAATATGAAATTTAAAACAGAAAAGACTTGCCATGTCAGCTCATTCCTGTGTTGGTTGATTATCTTTATAGTAAATATTCTAGTATTGCCTTTTTACCAGTTTCTTTTAATGTAAATAATATGAAAATGAAACAGTGTTATCAAAGGCCTTTTTAATGTGGATGACTGAAGTAACATTAAGGCATAGCATTTGGCAAAATTAAAAGGTTTCTTTTAAAGTACTGTTCTGAGGTAAATCGAGAAAATAGCATTAACATATATAGTATGTATTCTTAGGTTATTTGCAAAGATGTTACTTGCATTTATCAGAAGATAACCAATAATTCTATTGAAATCTAGAAAGAAGCAACTGAATTTGTTTAAGCAGAATAACTTCAAGAAGTAATGGTGTTGATTTTCAGGTACTACTAGGCCAAGAGATTGAAGTTTAAATAATGTTAACGTAATACCTGTGTTAGAAGAAATAGAAGAGAACCACTTATATGCAGACAGAGACAATCACCAAGTCTAGAGCCCAGATATTATTAGTATCTCATATTTGTTTAATTACTCTTATTTTAACAGTACAACTAACTAGAGTAGGCTTATTTTTAAATTACAATTTTAATCGTTATAAACCCTGAAGAGATTTTAAGCAATGCTTAGATTTTTTTCCGAAAAAATTACTTTATTCTTATTTTAACATTATCACCTCCCCCTTTTCCAGTTGATAGTTACAGAAAATGTCTTTGCATATAGGAAATATTATAGACATTGCCAATTTGTCTCTGTAAACCACACCACCACGCTAGAATTAATAGAGACTGGGAATCATAACAATTTGTTTAACTGCTTGTCATTTTTCATGGCTGTCTTCTAATGCCTATCTAAGTTTTCTACATCCGTTTTAAATGATGGAGCCATTGTGTAACACATACATACACCCAAAGTTGGGTAATTAAAAACTTTCTACTGTATTCACCATATCTTCCTACTCCTAAATAAACATGTGCTTGATTTAAGCTGTTCAAGCAATACTTGTCTTCCCATAGACTTGGGACAGAGACCATTCATAGGAGACAGCTTGGGTAAAGATTTCAGAGCAAAAGTGCAAAATGGCATGAAATTAAATGTAGAACAAGAATTGAGGAGACAAATACTGTTTTGTTCCTCTGTAGTCTTTATTATCTTACCTGGTATATTTGCTTTTTTAAGCCTATGCTTCTAATTTGTACCTCACTCATTTGAGACATTGACTCCTTAATAGAAAAATTTTGTCAAGGGTGTAATAATTTACCTGCAAAAATGAGATTTTTCCCCTTAATATCCAGAGATTAGGCGTATTTTTAAGAGTTCAAAATCTCTTATAAGAGTTCAAAATCTCTTAAAATATAAGGTGTTATATTTTGCAACTTCAGGTCTCCCATTTCTAAATGGGATTGAGGTAAAAGATAAATTTAGATTAGAATAGATTTATTTGTGGCCAATTAAATCTTTTTGTAAATGTCTACAGTGTGCAATGCATTTGTAAATGTCCACACTATACATGTGATTTATGATCCATGTGTTTTAAAGACGTTAAGAGTAAAATGTAAGATATTTATACACAAAGAGATAGGATTTTAAATTTAAGCAGTCTCATTTGATTGTCAAAACATCATAAATTTGAGACTGTTTCTTAACTCTAGCTGTGTTTTCCACAGGACCTAAAGGAAACAACTCTAAGACATTACACAGAACTCTGAAATATTCCATAATAAAGAGCATCACATGAGAAAGATATAACTTTAACTTTTTTCTAGGAGAGGTTTATTTCTAATCTAGTCTAGTCTACTTAAAAGATATCAGGTATAGTCAGCTGTTAATTGAAAGCTAGAATTTGTTGCCCATCAGGCAACAATTTTGGAGCATAGTTATTACTTGCATAGTGCATTATGCAAAGAAATAATCTAAACAATTCAACTTACCATTAGCCCTGACATGTGAATGAATGTGATGCTTATCTACTGCTATTCCCTTTAGTCTATACAGTAGTACAGTCCTCTTACTGTCACCTATGTTTTTTCTTTCTTCCTTACAAATACTTTTCTGCCATGAGTTAGAATTTATTTTTAAATCTGTTTCTGCCTGTACCTCCCCAGACTTCTGATCATTCATTTTAGAAACACTCATTACAAAGTCAGCCAGGGGAAAACACAGGCTAAGACTAAGGGTGAATTATGCTTGAGGAAGGAAGCTGTTAAATATTCTTCAGTATTTTTTGTTTTCACTTTTTAATTCGAAATCAGTGAACTAATCATAGCAAATGTTTACTAATTTACCAACTCATGTCAAGTCATTGCTTTTAAAAATCTGCTATGTGGCTAAGACTACACACACACATACATACACACACACTCTGATACATAGAATTTTATTTAATGGTTGATAGTTGATTTGTTCACTTGTATGTTGTGCTCCTTTGAATCATTATACTGTATACCATAATTTGTTCTCATTCATTCTGTACAGCTTTCAGTAGAAAACCAACAACTGAAATGTTATTGACCACCATATTTATGAAAAATACATGGCAGAGAAACTAGCTAATTTTAGCAGGTCCAGTTTGTGAAAGTATGTATAATTTGGTTTTCTGTCCTGCATGAGTTTTGTGTTTTTACATGTATATGACTTTAGCTCTTACAAACTGTTAAATCATTTTAAATACTTAAGAATTATTTTACTTTGTTGTTATTATTGCTAATGTCCGAAAATATTAAAAGAAAGTTTTGGGTAATATTAGCAGTTTTAGTAGAAAAGTTTTTTTTTATCCAGTAATCATATAACAATAACTCACCCCCAATTGTATATAGTCAAAATACAGGAGACCCAAGTAAAATATCCCAATCCTTTGTGCACTAGTTCATAAAATAGGAAATTATTCAAATGTCCAGATATGTTTGCTGGTATATAAAGAAACATTTAAGCATATGGGAACACCTCTCTATGTCAAAATTGCCAGGAGGTGCTTTGGACATAATGCTGACCATGTTACAATTTATAAAATGCTGTTTAGCCCAACTTGAATTCTCAACATGTACTAAAAAGAGAATTCACCCCTACTAAATGGCCTATAGTAATAATAGGGACAGGTGTACAACAGAGCTCTTGCTTGGCCAGCACTTGTGTGGGAGCAGCCCTTTAACTGTCCTTTTGAAGACCCCATGTTTGAGATTGAATATGGTGGAGTGACATCTGCAAGATTGGGCAGGTGGTGAAGCTGATACTTCTAGCTGCATGCCAAATAATGGCTCTTCTTAATAGCTTGGGTGGACACCAGATTGAGGTGTCTTTGTGGAAATGAAGAAAAGAGTCGCTAATCATACATTTGGAGAGAATTTTACGAGCCACATCTAAAAGAAAAATTATCTTTTCACGAAATGACATCTGATACTCTTAACTAATCTGCTACTCTCCCGATGCTGCTTTCTTCACCCAACTTTCTCTCAACAGACTTTGCAGAATATATTTAGATTTCAAACTCCTAGCCTTCTATTCTTTTTATGGCCTATGTAGGCTGTCAACAAACCTCTTGTACACAAATTCTGCTCTAATTTGATATGGGAAAGCATGTAACCATGGAAACGTTCTTTGTACCCTATCTCAAGCCCTGGCTGCTTTATTTACCCTTTATAGAGTAGAACAAATAATCTACATACTTACCATTCACTTTTTTACTGATTCCCAGCTAGATAGCAAATATATGTCTAAAACATTTCTTTACAAAGGTAACATTTTTAAGCAGACAACAGTTACTAGTGTGACTTTATTTGGATTAAAAACTGAATAACATTTAGGGTAGCCTTTCTATTTTACTGTAGTAATTATGTGTATGGTTTATAGGAATGATTTTGATGGTGATTTATTTATAATTTTCCTTTGTATAAAATAGAAATATTCTAAAAACCAACAAATTAGCATTTTATTGAACCTCTAATATATATTATTATAGTCTGATAATATATACTGACTCATATATCTTATCTACTATCGACTACAGTTGAAATTCTACAGATTGCCATTTTTCCTTTCCATGAAATAATTCTAGATAAGGTGCTTTTCTAGATATGTCCTAGGTTCACATTTATTAGGAGTTAAAACACTTAACTAATTTTGTTAATATTCCCTGTTTTTTGTTACCCTGAGTATCATTTAACTTCCAGGAACTGTCATCTTTCATATTGTTCATCCCAATCTTGTTACTGTCAAAAGTCCTGCTCCTTGGGAACTATTACGCATGTGTACGCTGTTTGTAGAAATGTAAAGTGTGCCTAAGGTTGTAAGCTATTCCCTTGTACATTGATCATGTTAGAATTAAAGAGAACCTACTCATTTTCCAACTACCTCTCCAGTGACTGTCTCCTATATTCTTTATATTATGCATATTCATGCTTGAGCAAGTAAGAAAAGAACTAGACAGTCTAGTCATAGACTAGACTTTGAACTTCTAGAGGATTATTGCAATTGAAAACTTTATAAACATCTTTCAAAGTTTTTGAAGTAGTGTAGAATTTTTGTAAGTGAATATTTATGAATATAATATAGGCCCTTATAGTATAATTGGCATAACAAGTGGACACATAATGACTATTGGTGGAGTTTATTAGCTTGAAGAAAATTAGGTCATACACTGATTTTTCAGGAGCTACCCTTCTGTTCAGCCATATGCTGATTTTGCTATCTACCTGTGTACTCCTTCCTTCTACGTATGCATTCTCAGGTTTCCCTGAGGAAGATGGATGTTTTCCCTTATTTCCTCCTCTACTTTGTAGATTCAATCTTGCCATTATCTCAGGTTTCCAAAATCTCACCTTTTCTTTTTGACTGCACATTATTTTTAAAAATTTTATTCCTGCTTATTACAAACTCAGAACTTAAAAGGGAATAATTATCATTTGTGTTCAAATGTGGTTGCGGATTTCTAAAAGGTTGGCTAGCAATTATTATGCCTTTACCTCTCAATGAGCACAGCCCAGTTCTCTTATATTAGGTTAGAGGAAGAATGGAGAAGGAACCAGACCTACTAACACTGTAAGGTGAAAAGAGAAGTTAAACCAGACAGAATGCCAGAAATTCTGGAATATGACATAAACCATAAGAGTAGTTCTCAGACCAGTGGGTGCTGTCAGTTTCGGTTTATGTGACTAATCCTACCATTACCATTGTGACATTTCTTCCTAAAGTAAGGCAACTAATCCCAGAATTTCACAATTAAAACCAACTGTTAAAGACTTAAATTTAATTTTATATACTATTGCTCAATTTTGCTTCTTGAGTTTTACTGGTTTATTTTAGTTTTATGGCTGGTAAGCTTATGTGAATACTGTTTGTCTATACTTCACTGAAAAAAATACTTAAAGTTATTGCACTCCTGGTTTCACCAGGATTTGTTATCTGACCTTAAAACCACTAGATACTGTATGTACCATTTATTTATCTTATAGTAGACTTTTTTTTTTTTTTTTTTTGAGATGGTGTCTCGCCCTGTCACCCAGGCTGGAGTGCAGTGGCGTGATCTTGGCTCACTGCAACCTCTGCCCCTTGGGTTCAGGCGGTTCTCCTGACTCAGCCTCCTGAGTAGATGGGACTACAGGGGTGCACCACCACGCCTGGCTAATTTTTGTATTTTTAGTAGAGACGCGGTTTCACTGTGTTGGTCAGGCTGGTCTCGAATTCCTGACCTTGTGATCCACCCACCTCAGCCTCCCAAAGTGCTGGGATTACAGGCTTGAGCCACCCCTCCCGGCCCATATATTACATTCTTATCTTTAAGTATGGAATTTACTTTGTTTACTTTTTATTTTTACCTTATAACTATATTAGATATTATCTGAGCAAAGTACCTTCCTCAAACAAAAAAAGACCCAAAATAGTATTTTTTTGTTTTTCAAAATAATACTCTTTGAAAAAGTATTTATGTTACTTTCAAGCCTAATGCCATGTTCGACACATAGTAGCAGTTCAGAAACTACTTGATTCATTGATTTATGGATTCCTGGAAGAGTTGTCCATATTGGTTTGATTTTTTAATCACTAAGTATATATCATCAGCTACCTAGCATTCATTGAAGTAATCACATCATGCCTTTGTCAATATTTCTATTCTCACTTGAATGGTTTCTTTCTGTTAGAGTCAATTAGTGTATCTAAATAACATTTATTGAATATGGAAAAATGTTTGTGCTAGTATTTACTTTTTTCCAAAATAGTTTTGTTGTTTTCAAGTACTCTATAGGCACCAATAAGTAGAAGTAAAGAATTATATGCAAGTCATTAAAACTATTACTACTGGCATAGTCTACTATGTGACATTTAACCAACTTCTATTTAACCTAGTAATAATCGTGTGATTAAACTATCCTAATCACCCATCAATATAGACATACTTTAATCCATGTACTTACAGTCTAACTGTAAAAGAACATTGTTCTGATCTCTTAAGTAACTTTATAGATGTTTCTAAAGTTGATTGGGACACTCCTGTTCCCCTCTGATGTCCTTCACTTTTTGCCACTGTTTTCAAATGCAAACTAAAAGCAAAAAATCTTGTTCTGCCTATAATAGCCACTTTTAAATTCAACTCATGAAAACGACATGATCAAAATATTTTTTTAAAGTCTAAACCCTTGCTGCTTTTTTTCTTCCATTAATGTATGGGGAAACTCGATCACCAGAACCAAAAAGAACCTTTACAGACAAGGTTTTCCTATTTTATTGATCACATTTTAGGATCTTCTTAGAAGACCACCAGAAACACATCATGCATACTTGCTCTAAGCTGTCATTTTAACAATGTGACAGAGTTTGTAGGTGGATGAGCCGCTCTTTAGCTAATGGATACCAAATGTTTTTAATTTCACCTTTTAATATATATCTGACCCCTAGGGGTGACATATGGTCATTACAGAGTTAATGCCAGAAGTGCCATTTATATATATGTGCTATAGAATCATGATTTTTGTCACTTGAGAATTTAAAAGCAGCAGCAGATCATTATAATTAAAATTAGGAAACACTTACCATAAGCTAAAACTAATAAACATTATATAGCATATTATATTGGTCAATGGCTTGAGCTTTGGAGTCCAACTAGACTCTGATCCCATTTCTACCATTTATTTACTGTGTTAACAGCTATAAGATAAGGGTATGAACAACATCTGTCTCACAGGGTTTTAGGAATGATTAAATGAGATGATACATGTGAAGTGCTTTATGTACATGTCACATAGTAAGCAATCAGTAAGTGCTAGCTATTGTTATTATTTACAGATTTTCATTCTTGAGCCATATATTAAACTTTCTAATGACCGTGTAGATTATATAATTTCTCATTGACTTTCAGACCTTCCTCAATCCAATCATATCATTTTTTGGGTATGTATGTGGTTAAAATTATTTGAGAATAGTTCCCATATTGACTCAGAAGAAAGGTAACCAAATATCTTTTACTTAGCAATTTGGTTGATTTAGAGATTTACTTACTGTTCATACATAGACAATTGGTCATTTTCACTTTGTATATTACTAAAGAGGTTTATCACTGCTAAGAGCTGCCACTACCCAAAATTAAGTTAAGCCTCAGAAAAGTGAGAAGGAAGGATGAGAATGAGAGACTAGGGGTAAGAGTACATCAAACGAAAGAAGATACAGAAAGAAAGGTGCATATGAGGAGCAGGAGAGTACCATAAGTGTATGTCACTTGTGCTATGGGTAATGGAAACAGTTATGCTTAAGGTTTGGCTCTGAGAACTGTTAAATAATTTACAAAGACAAAAAAAAAAAAAAAAAGATAGGAAAATCCATGAAGATCATGCGTAAAAGACGATGATAAGAAAACAAAAGTATCTAAACGAATATATGTAAGTTGAAAGAACATACTCAGATTATAAGAAATCATATGTCTCAGTTTGGACATATTAGTACTCATCCTATGATGAGAATCTTTAAAATTGTCAGGGATAGGAATGGGGAAGATGGGTGTTCATCTTTGGAGCACATAGATTCCAAAGTAGTATTTCAGATCACTGAAGCTTCCTAACTGCTAGAATGACCTGGGACTTACAAATTAACTTTTATCTGGGAACATGGTACAGCAATGGATTAAGAAATGGAGAAGAGATGGTTTCTCCCAATCTGAAGTTACAAAGATAGAGATTCTAAACATCTCTGGTACCCTCTAAGACCTTCCTAAGTCAATCATATGCCTTATAAATTTTGTATTGTCCTCTCTTTTTTTGACCCTATAATTAAGATGTTTGAATTCCTAGGTTTAGTAAGCACGTCTGAAAAGTGATAATGTATACAGAAAAGCAAGTAGTCTCTACCCCAAGTAGTTTTAGCATGAGGATTTGGTAGTACCTCAATAAAGCATCTCTACAGGATTAGAACAGAATTACTCTGCTTTTGAATAAAATAGAAGCTAATATTGTATTACAATATGTAATTAATCTTATTTTCCTCTATGCCAGTTTGCCATCCTTACAGTGGATTTTCAAAACTACTTTTTAAGCTTAAAACTGTGTACAATTAAAGTACTTTAGCAAATGACCACAGTCTCTTTTGGCCTTTTTGCTAATTTATTGGGAGCATCAATTATTCTTATTAACAGGGAAAGAAGTAGAAGTAAGAAAATCAAAAGTACAATTGTATTTTCTCCTACAAGCTTTCCATAAATTTTTATGTTTTTAGACCTCTTCGCTTATATAAGAGGACTTTATAAATTATACCATGTTGAGATCCCAGTTTAGAAAGACCATACACCTTATCTATAAATAGCTTAAGGAAACACATTTTAATATAAAGTAACTCTGATTAATAAATAAATCTTTATGTTGTAGCTTCTACTTTGGGGGAAGCTCTGGGCCACAAAAGCATGGCAGGAGTAGTTTCATGAAGATTATAACTTTTTGTTTGTTTTGATCCAGCGTATTTTGGGCACTTCTGCTTAGTGATATTTGGGAGGAAATCAAGTGATTTCATTTGAGTTATATGGCTTGCTTTTATACACTAAATTATCCTACCATTTATGTGCCACCCTATAGTTTGCCTTTATGTATTAGGAACTTGACGTAAGATGGAAAAAGCTTGAAAGTATGCAAGCGCTAATAGACTGAAAATCTGATGCTCTAATCACTTCTTGGAATTTTATTTAATTAGTGTTGTGCCGAATATGGAAGTTTATATTTTCTAAGGAAAATGTTAATGTATTTTTTAATCATTTAATTATTGTAATGTTCGATTTAAGAGGAAAAAAGTGAGCATATGTTGCAGTAGTTGCAAAAACTTGCAAACAGTATTAACTTTTGGGCTCACGTGTCATTTTGTATTGGGAACCATAAATAGTTGGGATTTTACATTTGAAGAAAATGTTAAAATTTAAACTCATTTTAGTCATTGAAATGCTAGTTAATTCCATTTTCCTTTCTTTTAACATGAATTACCTTTTTTGAAATTGTTAGTATTGTTATTAGACTTAGCATTCATCTAACATGGTATAGGTTGAGTGTCTTTTATCCACAATGCTTAGTACCAGAAGTGTTTTGGTTTTCAGATTTTTTCAGATTTTGCAGTATTTGCATATACATAATGAGTTTTCTTGGGGATGGGACCCAAGTCTAAACATTGTAAATGTAAAATTCATTTACATTTCACATACACCTTATACGCATGGCCTGAAGGTAACTTTATACAGTGTTTTTAGTAATTTTGTACATGAAATAAAATTTGGACCCATCACATGAAGTCAGGTGTGGAAATCTGCACTTGGGGAATTGTGCAGTCCACAAAAGTCTGTTGTGTCAGTACTCAAAAAGTTTAGGATTTTGGAGCATTTCAGATTTCAGATTTTTGGATTAGGGATGGTCAATCTGTAATATCTCTTTTGCTTCCAACTTGATAGTTATGACAATGGATTTTTTATTTGAAGGTGAGTACAACTTTTTAGGGCAGCCATAATTATGTCTTTTCCAGTCACCTATTTAAATAAATTTCTTAGACATAGATTTCTTATTGAATAGTATTGATATATTATGGCTTATTCTTGAAGTATTTTAAACATTTTTTCTTTATAAAAATACTGAGAAAAATTTTGATGAATTCTATTTTGTGTTTGCTAATTGTATTTTGTGACCACTTATAAGTGTTTTTTCTACTTGGTATAAATTAAATATTTAAAACTCTATGATTTATTATTTTATTTTGTTAATTTTAAAATAAATGTGTCCTATTAAATTAAGGGTGGTTTATGTATTTTAAATTTTATTATTATATATTGTTAATAGAATGATTTAAATATTTGCATCAAATTTTATGGAAACCAATACTTTCTCCATATTTCATAGAGAGATATTTATCATATTACTATTTTCAGTGATTTCTGTGACCACTAATTAGATATTTTAATGAATGATAGATGTTCCTGATTGGAGTTTTGCATAAAAAATAAAAATTTAACTTAAAAAGTCGCTTAGTTTATGGATTTTGTACTTTAATGTCTTTGTATTTCCATTAAAGTATACAAAGTATGCATTCTAATGTAAATATTAAAACAAATTTTATGCCTTTGGAGTTGGAGTACTCGTGGCAATAAATCTAATTGAAAATGTGTACAAATTAAGACTTCTAAATAGCTAACAGGTAAAGTGAAAGATTTACAATAATTGATAGAACAAATCACATTTCTGTAATGCAGTGTTCAAGTTCTTTTCAAATGCTTACTGCTTTTCCTTATTTTACCCTTCTATTGATATCCACTTGGAAGACTTGGAAAGCAGAAAACATCTCTTACATATCCATGATCAAAAATGAACGCCTGATGGCCTGAAGGTTGAAATAATTATCTCTGGTGGCCATGCAGATCTCAATGTCGAAGCTAAGAACCACAGGGCAGCTGAATTAAAGCATGAAAACTGGCATGAGCACAGACAACTGCTTGAGGCTCTTTATTACTGTTTGATACAGCAGCCCTTTGTTGAGAGTCTTGTTTTTTTGGTTGGAAAGCAACTGTGTGTGTCTAATCTCGCATTTGCCTTTCTTATCAATTCCATTCCTGTGATATTTACAAAACTAAGCAACATCACATGTATTTATCCCGATTTCTGAATTAGTGTTTCTGAAGCTTTCTGCTAATCTACAGATAGGTGGCACCGTTCATACAGATTGGAAAAGCAGTGCTTTCCCTGTTCACACTATTCCATGCTGTAAATTAACCTGTCACTTTATTATTTGACAAGATCTTCATTTTTATTCATCAGGACTTGGGCCAGGATGGGTGCATTTATGGCCATTTGCTTTGCACGGCTCTCAGCTGAGTTTGTAGGTATTGTAAGTGAGATCCATTATCCCTGTTACAAGTGCACACAATGCAGATGCTGATCTGCGATGATGATGAGAAACCAAAGTCAGTAAAGACCACATAAGCCACCCTTGATGAAAAGATAAATGAATGCATAAATAAC
>NC_037673.1:89161958-89354458 GCF_003255815.1 Theropithecus gelada | reverse complement strand
GGGGACATTCACAGCCATAATTTTACCAACACAGCTGTTTGACCCAGTGACATCATGTTTTGCATATTTTTGCATTTTAATGAGCTAGTCATTTAAAAGGTTACAAAGAAACCATAACTCATAAGTAATTAAATTATTTAGCAGAAGAAGTATGAGAAGATCTTCTGACATAGGTCACTGTGGGAAGAGAAATTCATAGCTATACTCATTTGCACCTGTTAAGAGATGGATGTGTATTGAAGCTTTTCCCTTAGATTATGAAATGATGTTACTTGTTAAAATATGTAAATGTATACAACACAACATGCACACAGACACAAACACACATCCTCAAACATTACATTTTCATTGTTACAGAGTAAGTTTAAATACCACTCTTAACACAAACTTAACTGACCATTTAAGGTTAATCATTCTTGAAAATCTAATTAGCCTGATTTTAGGAGCATTTTATTATTACTCTTTTCTCCTTTTTTTCCTTTTCACATTTCCTTTTTTTTGAAAAATAAAATGGTCTCATATAGACATTTTAGGAATTTGTATATGATTTGGATTTAAAATTTTCTACTGAAAGAAAATATCTTAAAATGAAAAGTGACTGTTAGATTAGGATACAGGTAGAGTCTTAAGTATAACTAGCATAGTGCTTGGTAGATAGTAGTTGCTTATTAAATTTTTGTTGTATGATATCGATGTTTAATGAATTATTGACTGAATGAATAGGATTCTTTGTTATGTCCTCGTACTTGCAAGTGGACTCTAGGACCACAGGCACTGATATATTCTTGAAAAAACAATGAAAATAATTTAAACACATGATATTTTAATTGAAAGAAGAAAGAGAAAGGTGGCATATTTAATATAGAATGATTTGGGTACTGTAATCGTTAAACAGATTTTATAATTAGCTTAAAAACTTAAGCATATGTTTGTATGATATATGATTGGGTCAAAGTGATAATATTTTGAAAGCCCATGTGGCTACCAGAGATGTTTGAGAACTATTATATTTACACAACTTTATAATAGAGTTCAATAAGAAGTCAGGAGAACATTGGACTTCCACTCAGCATTTCAAGACATACAGGCATAACTAGCATGAGGAATAGTAAAGTTAATGAGATCAATCTGCCCATCCAGGTCTTCTTTAGACCATGTAATAAAGAGGTATCTGTTAGATTTCCTAAATTCATTTAGGGATTTTGATATATCATTGACTGGGCAACAGTTTTAATTTGTTACTTCTTTTTAGTTTAATGTATAAATGTGTGGGTATACCCTTGTGTCATTTTGTGAGAATGAGAAGCAAAGAATATAAAAGATTTCACAAGACTATGGTGTTAAATCATATTTCTGTCCTCAAAATGAATGGTAAATGTATTAATGGTACTATTGTGCATTTATGGAATCCTTCCATAAGTAAATTGTGAATAGAAGAGAAATTTGCAAAATTTAAGCAACATAATGTTCTAAAACCCAGGAAAAGTTAGAAATGAAGTGGGTGATAATATGGGTAAGTGCAAAGTGCATGTTTTAAAATAAATAGTGCTTGGATGACCTGACATGTCAGAACTGGAGACAAGGGTGTGTGTTTGTCAATATATCCTTCATGTTTTACAGACTCCTAAGGGAACAAGGGAAGATACAATTTCACCTTTTCTGTGCCAAAACATTTTAATTATATCTTCTTCCAACTACAGCGGTTCAGTAACCAAGGAGCTGACATTGATGCATGTGTTGATAAAGCTGCAAACATTCAAAATGAGATTAACAAAGATTTTGAGCAAAGGGTGACAGCTAATTTTGCACAGTATTCTGCATCTAATTCAGGCCAACGTAATAATAGAATATTTTATAACTGTTTTGTTATTCAAAAGGACTTTTATGATACATTTATGTTTACGGGTATATTTGTGTCATACTCAAGAATTTATCTGTTGTATGGCTTAAAACTATCTGCATCTGTGTTATAACCCTCACACAATATTAGGGGGAAAAACTCTTATTGTAAGTTTTTTGTTTGTTTGTTTGTTTTTGTAAATTATACTTCATCCTTGGAACTCTTTGCCTTACCTTAGTTAATCTAACTGGAGAAGGTACAGAGATGCCAAACACGTATTTTCTAATATTGCTTAGTATGCACTAATAAAATGGCCAAGAAAAGTTATATGCAGTTAATTTAATTAATAAAACTGTAGTTTCTTTATGTTCTTGAGCTCCTTTGAACACATTTCAGTGTATTTCTTTTCTCTTCTATTCTCTATTTGAAGGCAGCTGACAGTCTTCTTTCACTTTTCTTTTTGTTTGTGAAATTTTCTTTTTTTTTTTTTTTTTATCCACTCACTTCTCCATCTGCTTTCACTTTTGTTTGCTTGGGCCGTCTCTCATCCCAACTTGATAATGAGGAATGCGGTGTGACCCTGACCTCTATCAGCCCATGCATGACCTTCTGACTCTACCATATAACCTTTGACCTTCTCTTTGACAGCTTGATTAATTACCCTGTGTTATGATTTATGAGTAAGTGCTATGTAAAAATAATAGACAACAGGTGGTCCTCTGAAAACTTTTTGTGGCATGTTTTCTTTTACTGACTAACTTGATGAGCTATTTGAAGTTGGAAACTTAACTGGGATAATCTATGTTGGTCCCCATTATGGTACTTTTATACCGTGGAACACACACGTGAATTAGAATTCATGAAGCTACAAGTTGAAGTGTGGTTGTGAAGAACATTTTACAAAATATTAGTTGAGTGTTGTTACCTAAATGCACATTGAGAAGAAACACAAAACGGAGTCAAGTGACATTTCACGCGTTTCAGTCCCAGGTCACGTCTTGAGAAAATTGCTAAAATAATGGAGGGGGCATTTTTCAAGCAGAGCTGCAGCTCCAACAGCTATGTTTACTTTAACGCTTCACTAGTGACTTCTGATTGGTTGTCATGACCTCATCTCACTGTTGCACCTAGGATGTTGCAACAGTGACATATACATACCCTTCTTGGAAAAAGATGAGAATAAATACAACATACATCTTTCAGAAAAGATGAATGGACAGTGGTTTGTCCAGGGGTAGATGTTGTTTATAGATAAAGCACTTTGGGTTTCATTTCCCTTGAGGATGAGCACCTATCTTCTTTCAAACCAAGCAGATAGAATGCTGAACTTGAGAAATATGATTGATAAATTTGTGTAAAATGATCTCTTACAGAGCCTTGCCTGAAGACCAAAACAGATAGTTCCACAGGTCAAAGGATTCCACTCTAACCCCTGACCTCTCTGGTCACATGTGGCTTGCAGTATTGTCAGGTTAATATGCAGAGCCAAGTACTTTCAGCTGATTTTTTTATTTAGCCAACCACAAGATACTTGAAAAGATGTAGAATTTGCCGGTTTTCCATTTTTCTTATAATTGGTAATGACTAGGTAAATTAAGATGGATAAGTCTTCAGTTTTATCAGATTTCATTTGGGGTCAAAAGTCTGGTTTCAGTCAGGCATTTTAAGATTTTATCTATTTACAGAATCTTCTTGATAAGTGCGTATTTGTACTGATATAATTTGTCTATCAAAGTTTTCCTTTTTGGTTCTTTGTGTTTGGCATCACCTGTTTGTTTTAGACCTCTCTGACCTAAGCCATCATTTGTTGGTTGAATGATAAATGATTTATTATTTATTAGTAAGTGCATCTACAGACTTCAAAGTAAAGAAGGCCTAAAGACCTGGGTATTCTATTTAAATCACAAGTTCTTGTGCTGAATAAAATGCTATGTCTAGGAATGAACGTTTAAGGGTTTCTGATTAAGATTCCATAGTTTATACCTTGTAAACACAGGTCTGAAAATGAAAGTAGAATTATAGCAACAAAAGTATAAAAGTGGAATGAGATGAATTAAAGATATAAAGCTTACTTTTACCAATATCTATTCTCTTGATCACCTTAATTTCTACTAGACTGTGATCAAGCATGAGTTAATTAACAACTTTATGTATGCTTTGTCTTTTGAAATGTTGGATATTGGAATTGATTTGATAAATCATTATAAAGGATGCCAGAAGTTTTATTTATTTAGTTATAGAATGCTAGATAATCGGTTTGATCATTTTATCTTTTCAAAGATAAGAGAAAAGG
Organism: Theropithecus gelada; assembly: GCF_003255815.1. Lineage (NCBI taxonomy): Eukaryota > Metazoa > Chordata > Mammalia > Primates > Cercopithecidae > Theropithecus > Theropithecus gelada. Next base: position 89,350,325 of record NC_037673.1, on the reverse strand, counting down.
TTTCAATGTATATTTGAAATGACCTAACTTTTTATCTTATAAGAAATGTAGCATACTTAAGGAATAATTAAATATAAAAGAAATCCTTCAATATAAAATGTTTAAGAGTCTAAACGTAAGTTATGGAGCCTTCCTTAGTAGAGTAGCAATGCATGGTTCTTTTAACATATACTTGATGCCTGATATTATTGTGTAGTTTCATAAAACTTTATGGGTAGATTCATGAAAGGTCACACTAGCATCTCTTCTTACTAATTTTGTTGTGTACTGATTGAGTTACTGGGAATGGAAAGAATCACTTTTTAAAATGGTATTTAGTCTGATTTTTGAAGAAGTCAGTGTTACTCAGTTTAAAACAGTAAAATTTACTGACATTTTGTCTTTGCTTTGTTTTACTTTATTTTCTTTGACTCCTTAATTTCCATATATTGATGTTGACATGGCAAAAATCTTCGTAGCTTATATAAAGCAAATTTTTGCCAGTGTTACATATGACAGAGAAACGAAGGACAACATTAAGTTTTACTATATATCTGTGGTTAGAGCACATAGGTGGGATAGTTAACTTTATTTTCTTACTCTTGCTTTCTGCTACTCATTAGAAAATGGTTATGAATGATCTCCGTGAATATTGCATTAATTAATTTATCAGAAATATTTTAATTGTAAATGTTAGTTTTTTGCAGAACGGTAATTGAATTTGCAACAAAGACATTTATTAATATCAGCTCTCATTTCTACAGAGAATGTTCCTGAGTGTTTCTTGATTGTTGTCACATTAATTAAATCGGCAATCCGAAATATCTAAAGGATAAAATATTTTCTAAATAGTTTGGGTGTTTAAATAGAAACATCCATTGTTGAAATCTAAATGATAAATCTTCAATTGATTTATATAGTGGTGATTTAAAAATAGAATCATTTCTCATCTGTTGATGCCTAAGTGAAACATTGACATTGTGCCTTTATGATATTGAACAAATGAGTCATGTAATTTTCAGTTACATAATCAATAACTTAGACAAATACTGCTTCTTTGATGATTTGTAAATGCCTTTTTAAAATACTTATTTAGATGGAACATATCAAATTTCAGAGTCTATTTAAAATTAAGTAGGCATGATAATTTTTCAATCTATGATTTCTAAAAATTGAAGTTTAAAGTTCTGCTCAAATAAGCCAGATATGAAAATATTATTTTTATTGATTAAGTAATAAGATAATAGTTTTACAATTCTGGTGACTGCAAATTTTGTTCAAAGAGTTTACCTTTATTTGAGATTTATTCATTATACAAAGGTAATGCCACATTATATCAATTTATTAAAGTCCCACTCTTTTACCTTGAGTGAGATTTTTGAATTTGAAATTTTTCATATTATCATTAAAATGTAGTATATCACTATTTTCATCTCTACTAATTTTAAGATTCTATTTTGGTCTTGCTAATTTTAACGCCTGAGTACGAGAGGGTGGGGTGGGTGGGTGTGGGGGTGTGTGTGTGTGTGTTTAAAGTTCAGTTCACTCAGAGAAGGCAGGGAAGAAACATGACAGGAGACCACTTACTCATGGTACAGAATCTAGTAAGGAGGCAATTTTCTTTTTGGCCTATGGTGACCTTTTTTGACTATGTTCCTTACACCAGAGACAGTGTACTGAATGCCTCTATTTCACCCTGTTTAGCAGAGTGCAACAGTGTTCTTTAACTTACTTTTAGTGGGAGGAGAAGTTATAGCTGAAATTTGAGAAGGGCGTGAAAAGTTGTAAGAGGCACAAGGAAGAGGGGTAGGAACGTCCTTCAAATGTGATTTTAATAACTAGTCAAGTGTGTCCAACTGTAGAAAATCACCAAGTGACAATCTGTCTACCTGACAGTGACCACAATGAATTACAAGACTTTTGAATGGCTGTACAGATTAGAATAAAGCAGGACCAAATAAAATATCTTTTGTTGGTAAAACTTTTGACTTAGAGCTAAGAAACTTTTTAAAAAAATTCTCTTTTGCTTTGATGTAGAATGTTTAAATTACAAAATTTGTAAAGTGTTTTATTAGCCTTTTGTGAAAGAAGCATTATTCTAAAAGTTTTATTTGAACATCTGTTGAAGAATGGGTGGTGTTTTGTAAATCAGTTTGCTATATATTATTATATAGTTTTCATATATGTAAGATGACTATATCTTAATTAATAGTCCTATCATTAAAATCAGAACTTCAGTGATCTTGAAAATTTCCAAACCAAATAATGATTTTAGACAATAATGTCATCCGAGTGGAGGAAAAAACAGAAGACAATTCCAAAGAAGTTTGTAAGTAGTTTGTGAAGTCAACTGTTAAAAAAAACCAACCATGTGCAGCAATGCAGCATATTTTAAAATAAGATAATTGAGTCTATGCTAACACTGGTTTACTATTAACTGCTGTCAGTTTTTTAAAATCATCTTATGGTTGGTTTGGCAGAAAAAGAATTTAAAATGTAAACTTCAAGTTGAAGATTCTACAGTTACTGTCTTGAAAAACTATATATAAGTAAGGATATTTTATAAGTTTTATTTTCTATTAAATAGATTTTCTAATAAATAGATTTTATTAGCTATTTTCTGTAGCTCTTATGTTTTTATTATAATATCGTACATCTTTTAAATATGACCTTATAGTATTTTACAAGGACATAATTGGGACCTCACAACACGTAATTGAATAGAAAAGACAAGATATATAATAGCTTCAAAAATTTGTGTTACCCATGCTTGTCAGTGGTTATTGTTTATCCCTCTCTATATTTTCTCATGGTTAGCTTATTCTATTAAACATAATATAAATATCAATGTTTTCTTAATTATAACCACAGAAATGTTTGCCAGGCTAGAAAGAAATAAGACAGGAAAATATATGTTTTACAAATTTAAAAAAAAAAAAAAAGCCTTAATAGCTCAACAAGCTGTATTTTTTAACTTTGGAACTTTGCTTATTTCCTGGTTGTAGTTTTTAATAAAGAGAATTTTTATGGTAGATTGAAAAATGAAAGAAATTTTAAGATTAAAGACTTGTTTCCATACATTATAGTAAGACAGTGGCTTATTTTGCTTTATGATTTTTCTGGCCTCCTGTAAGAAAAGAAGTGAATAAAATTCAAGGTACACAGGTAGATGTTATGTGTTTATAATAATGTAGATATGGGTGGTTTTGGAATGTTAAATCAGATTTATTCCTTTTTAACTGCTCAGACAAATAAAAAATGCTCATTAAAGGGCCATTGTAAAGAAAAATAGACAAAAAAATGCAGTTTGAATTGTGAACTTCAATTTCAGAGGTTGTTTTCTCGAAACAGATAGTATAAATATTAATATAATTTGAAAGTATACTTGTTATTTGCTAATTTATTTCAATCATTTTTTGGGTTCTGAGAGATCTGAATTAGTTTTTTAATTTAAGCTTTATAATCTTTATGTTGCAATTATGTTTTTTGTTCTTTTAAATAATAAATGCTTATTTGTATACACAATAAAAGCAAACAATTTTAAATGACTTTCTTTTGAAAAAAATAAAATCATAATCCTGCCTAAAGGAGTATTTTAATGAATATGCAACTATATAAAAATTGCTTAGTCTGAAGCAATTAAGAACTTTTTTGAAAATTGAAATGGATTATAAGATTTAAATTATGCTACCTTCTTTCATTTCAAAACAGGAAGGATATGGAGTTATAGTACTAAATCCCAATGAAAACTATATTGAAGTAGAAAAGCCGAAGATACATGTACAGTCATCATCTGATAGTTCAGATGAACCAGCAGAAAAACGGGAAAGAAAAGATAAAGTTTCTAAAGAAACAAAGAAGCGACGTGATTTCTATGAGAAGTATCGTAACCCCCAAAGAGAAAAAGAAATGATGCAATTGTATATCAGAGTGAGTGAGACCACTACTTTCCTTTACTATTTTCTTTACCTTGTGTACATTTTATTTTATATAGATTGTTTTGTTTTTCTTAAAGAAAGTATTAATTTTTTTTATTTTTCATCATTTATTTCCCATGGCTGTCTACTTGGAGTAAATGGGTTTTTTAATTCAGAGGTATAAAATGCTTCATTCTTATTTCAGTGTGACATTTTATAGAAGTCACAAATGCAAATTCTACTTCCTTTTGTGTCATACACTACCTCAAGAAAAATTTTCTAAGATAATTTTATTGTGATGGATGCAGAAGGCAGAAAACTTGCCAGTTCAATTTCCAAACATGCTGTTTCTTTAAGGAAACATAGCATATCTTTAAAACAGCATAACATGCCATTATGTTGTCCATAAGAGAGAGTATATGTAGCCTAACAATTCTAAGGCATATAACCTGCTGAATTAATAATGCTCCATACAAAACATTCATCTTGGGGGGTAAGGTTTACTAGATAATGCATTGTTTTACGATGAGCAACTATCTACAGTGTCTCAGCCTAATGTCTAAAAGCAGATAGAGGGAGAAAGAGTAATTAATATCTTAATAAATACTTGAGCTAAAATAATGTAGGGATAGTGTAATGAGGGAACTCCGTCCGTTTCTCTTGTCCTACCCAGTGAATTTCTGCACTTTGTAGTACTATCAGTATGGGATCATTACAGCAGTGCTACCCAAGGATTTCTAATTCTGTAGGGGGCACAAACAATTTTATTTACACTTGGACATATTCAGAAGCTTGACATACATACTGTAAATTATATATATGAGATATTTGTCCATTTTCAAAGCCATTATTATGGATGCTAGAAGTTTAATAGTAAAGCATATCGAAAATGCTGCTGGTTAAGAAAAATAGTATATTGAAATAGTCCTCAAAAGTGAGCAATTCAGAACATTTAAACATAGAGAAAATAACATTTTATAAATTATACCATACGATAGTATTAACATTTCAAATTATTCAACTTGAGCTATTTTTACATTTACTTTAAGAAGATCATTAATAAAATGTTTCCTACCACCTTTTAGGGGAAATATATTGCTTTCTAAGTTTTTATTTTCTATATTATTCTAGTTCATGGCATAATCACTCTACTTTTTGGAATTGTACTTTAAACATTCAAAACATTTTATTTATAGGTCAGTCTGTTGAGTAAGCTATGACAGTTAAGCAGTGGTGAAAACAGCATATATATTCTCAAGACCCCAAAAATGTATCCTGACAAAGAATTCTCAAAGCAGTTAATATAATGAATCAAGCAGATTATAATATTTAAATTTTTAGAAAGCATCTCACTATTTAATATATTATTTGAAAAGCAAGAACACTTATTATATTTGGAAGCAATACGTAGCTTGTTTGTTCCAATGCGGTTATATCACCCCCTTTCTTTTATATGATTACATTGGGGTCATGATGTTACCGTCTTCTCTATCAGTTGTACTACGCTTTCTTCTATATGATCAAGTCTGTGAACCACCATCTTATGACAGGTTAAAACTTTTAAAAGATTACCTCTGATATCCAGGTTTCAGAAATGAATTATATAAGGCTTTTGAAATTATAATGTGTACCTACTTGTTTATGTCAAATGCAAACAAAATGGTATTGTATATTAAGTTTATTTCTTCTTAAACAATTTTTTGCCTATGACATGTACAGATTAAGCATATATCTCAGATATCAGACATCTGTCCCGTAAGTTTATTTCTTCCTATTTTCTCTTTGTCTTGTGACCATTGCTTTGCTTTTTTTCTTTTGTTCTCTTGTATGCATGCATTTTCTTTATTCTGTTTTTCACATCTGCTTGGTTTATCCTCGCATCTATTTTTTCTTATACCAAGGAAACAACATTCTTTTTATGTTGCTTCATTGTTGAGACCTGCTCTCTTTCCTTTTGTTTTCTTTTTAATTATTTTCTCTTTTTTAAACTCCCGTCATTTTTCCCTCTTTTCTAAGTCTTTTTGCCTCTTTGTCGCATTTCATTCATCAATTCAGGTTCCCACCAGAAGCACCAAAAGACAAAAATAGGCCCAAACACATAATACAACTTTGTATCGATGGTCTTAGTTATGAAATGTTTTTTCGTAGTAAACATCATTTCTCTTAAAATATTCTGGAATTTTGCAAAATAGCAGAGATATGCTGATACTCTTCAAAGATACTTCTAGATAGTAAGGTTTGGCCCTGTAGTGGGAAAGAGAAGAATGATTCTTTTTGTGTAAGGTGTATTAATTCCTTAGTAATTTTGATCCACTCTAGAAATGACTTATATTAGTGCTCTTCTTCTCTCTATGTATCTCCCAATACCAAGTATTTGTAATTTTCAGACACAGAGCATCTTATATGATGGAACTAAATTAACTTTTATTTATATACTTCTTACCAATTTACAATTTGAAATTATCTTCTATTCTTTGTGATAGCCTAATAAGTAGATGAATCACATCATTTCGTCCTGATTTTATAGTTGGAAACTAATACACAGATGTTTGTCTAGGATCACAAAGCTAGTAAATGGTAGATAATAAATCTACTTGTAATTACTGTAGATTCTTCCCCTCTTTCTTCTTTACCACATTGTTCTGTAGATTGAAAACAAAATATGTATCTGAAATTTGAAAATGAAGCCATGTATAGTAAATGTATGATACAATATAGTAAACAACATTTGATGACAAAGATAGATTTTTGACCAGGTATTATTTAATGGACTCTATTAAATGTTTACAAACAATTTATATGTATAAATGTAAGTATTTATATAAATATGTATGTATATTTATATATTCTCTACAAATAGTATACTAATACTGATCCAAATTTACAGATCAGATTGTGGGTCAAAAATTTTTGGCTTTTGGAGGGATGGAAACTCAGTCTGGGAACCCTGCCCCAGGAGCAGGAGCTATCATATCCTCCCCTCTGCCACTTTCCATTGCAACTAAGAAAGCCTGTTTGTACCATAAACACACACACACCTTTGCGTGATTTTTCAAAGGTCACATAGCTCTTAATGTAAGCTTCATGAGGGCGTGTACTTAGTCTGTTTTGCTCACTACTGTATCCCAGAGCCTAGAACAGAGCCTTCATAATAAATATTTGTAGAGCAGATCTTCCACAAGAAATTTTAAGTAAGGTGGTAGAGCCAGGATTAAAACCCCACACTACAACTACTACTTTTTGAAATATGTCCTGCATTATTAAAGTATGCAACTTGATTTTCTATGAGGAAACATTCCAACAAACCAAAACAAAGAGTCAAACAGCACTACAATTGTTGACTTCCCACTCAATCCAGTAGCTGTGATTACAATCCAAAAATTAATGATAGAAGGTCATTATTTGATACCTTGAACTATATATTTTCATCTGAATATATAAAAGTAGAATATTATTTTTTCCTTTTTAGCTATGTCATTATACTGCTAAAATTATGGATGAAAATGGAAATGTTTCAACCTGACCCATTGCAATTTCTGTGTTACACATTTGCTCTTAAGAGTACAGCCAGGCTGCTGGGGTTACTCTACCCTGTACAAACTTTGTGCTTTATGGAATCTGTAACTTCAATTCCTGTTATTTCCTGAATCCAAAGTTCTGTCCACTTATAACCTACGTTGTAAGTGCCTAGCTGAAATTCTACCTCTTCCTCTCACTATAACCAATGACCTCTCCTTACTGAGACTCATGGAATTTATAATAATTAGCTAATTTACATGGAATTTACCAGATACTATCTTGATATGTCTCTTGTATTTTTGTTATTATTTAATAATTTAATTAATATGAAAATAATATTAGCAATTATTTTCATGCCTCTCCACTAGATCTCCCCATAATCTTTTACATCTTTGAGCATGCTTTATATATTTTGGCATTACATGTCAATCGTTAAAAGCAGGTATGTGCTGCTTTTTGCATTAGTACAGAGCATATTATGAGGGAGTCAGGAACTGATCCTAGAATTTAATCCCTTAGATGGAGACCAAAGCAAAAAGATTAGGCCTAAGAGATACCTAGATAAAGGAACCTACAGCATAGGAATGAAAGTTATTCTGGTATCAAACTGGAGCATAAGAGGACAAGTAAATCAAGGAAGGTCAGTTAATAGAATTTTAGAGACTATGTGTAGAGTATAGGCAAAAGTTGTCTGTCTAATGTTGGGTTGGAAGTGCTTGAACATCTCTTTCCTAAAGTGAGACTTATTTGTGGACTCTGCTGATGGGAAAGAAAGGAGAGGAATTAGACCCAGCACGTGAAAGAAAGCAAAAACAGATGCCACGGATAGAGGGGAAGAGAATTACATGGACACAAAATAAAAAATCCAAATGTGAGACATTTACAGAATAGGAATCAGCAGAGCCTGGAATTGCACATAGTGATACTTAAATATTTATCAATTATTTGTTGACATCCATCAAAAATCTTATTCTTTAATATGTAAGATATTTGGTGTTGCCTAGTTTTCTGATTGATTTTTTTCAGCATTCATGTGAGTTTTTGCAGTTGTTTAGAAACAGCCAACTATCAAACTAAAGCTTTCTTTCCAAAAATATGTTTTTGATGTTCTGACTTGGGTATGTTCACAGTTCTGAATCTCTTCTGTGCAAATGCCACTGAAGTCATTTCTGTCTAGTGTTTTAGCAATCAAGTTCAATTTATTTGTATTACGAACAATGATTGTTTAATTTCTGGAACTATTTCATTTTCCCAGTATATTCAAGTATTTGGATTTTCTTTTTTCTAGTATCTTGTAAATAGCCAGTCTCCTTTCAAATTTTTGCAAATATCTACTATACACAGGCAAAAGTAAAGTAGCATTTGGGCCTAAAAGTTTAAGATTAGCAAAGTATAATTTTATTTTACTTACTGAGTATAAATAGATGTGACTAACTAGTAGATTATGTAGCACTTTTCTGAGACATTAGGAGCAGAGCATGAGAGATCAAAGAACTTTCTGTTTCATGTGGCAAGTTTTCTTAACTATGAAATAGTGTACTTGCTAGCATATATTATGGCTTATTAGGGGGATTGATTTGGTCTAGGCAATAAACATCATGTCAGACTTGCCAGGCAGGAAAACCTGCTTAATATGTTTTGTAATAAGATGGAATTTTTTGTTCTCAAAAACATCTGCCAACAGAATTCAAGAGTGAAGACAGAAAATGTCATCAATTTAGTGGTAATCCTATAAATTTAGTTTCTTTTTGAGCAACACATATCAAGACACACAAAATTCCCAGTGTTAATCACCACTGGTTATAGTACTTTGTAAAATGATGAAACAAAAACATTTTATTTCTGTATAATGTGTTAATTAATTCATAATGAATTTTAATATTTCAACTGATAAAATTTTAACAAGCATCTTGGCAATAGATCACTTTTTAAAGCATCTGTTTTTTAATGTGTTGGGTTGAGAAGTGAGTCAAATGGCTAAATATGTACATATATTCTTTATAAAAACATATTTTCACCCCCCATAACTACAGATACACTATTTTTCCCCTTAGACCACAAGGGGCTGCTGCTGTTCATATAGGATTTTTCTTCCCTTAGAAACTTGTGTACCCCAATTAACTCTATCTTAAGTCTCTTTTTTGTTTTTTGCCCCCAGGTCTTTTAAAATATAACTGGAAAGAAGAAAAAGAGGCTTAGTTAGTATCTTAATAATCAGCATAAAAATGTATTATTGTAAATGTTTTCTATAATACATTCCAAGGCATTTATATTTTTCTATATCAACTTAAAGCTCATAGTCATTTAAGGCAAATTGTGAGAATAATTATTTTTATTTCCTGTTTTAGTGTATGAATAACATTCAGAATCATATCATTATAGAGATACAGTATGGAGATGAAGTTAAAAATACAGTCCAAGGCTGGGTTTTGGTGGCTCACGCCTGTAATCCCAGCACTTTGGGAAGCCAAGGTGGGTAGATTGCCTGAGGTCAGGAGTTCAAGACCAGCCTGGGCAACATGGTGAAACCCCATTGCTACTAAAAATACAAAAACTAGCCAGGCATGGTGGTGGGCGCCTGTAATTCCAGCTACTCGGGAGGTTGAGGCAGGAGAGTCACTTGAACCCAGGAGGCAGAGGTTGCAGTGAGCTGAGATCACACCACCACACTCCACCCTGGGTGACAGAGCAAGACTGTCTCAAAAAAAAAAAAAAGCAATCCGATGACCTGTGTTTGAATTCCAGCTCTTTCATTTAATATAGTGTGACTTCAAGTTAACACCACTGCACTTGAGTTTTTGTCTGAAAAGTAGAATGATATTAAAATATGTGTAGCCAGGTGCCATAGTGTATGGCTCTAGTCCCAGCTACTCAGGAGGCTGAGGTGGGAGCATCTCTTGAGCCTAGGAGTTTGAGTCTAGCAAAACTCAAACCTGATATAGCAAGACTTCATCTCTAAATAATAATAATGTATGTAAAGCAAACATAGCATCTGGCACACAGTCCACAGGCTTTAGGACTAATAAATAACATCATTTCTCACGTTGAGATTCAGTTGAGAACTAATCCAATTCTTAAGGTCCCTGGCCCTTGTACCTTCCAGTATCTTTCTGGGGTGTTTTCTCTGATGCCAGCCAATTCTGCAATTTCTGTTGAGTGTCCACTAGTTCAGTTCAGTTCTGGCATTATCTCCCTAAAGAGTTCAGTTTCACAAGACTGCCCCTATTTCAGACACCAGTCACAAGTCCTGGAGGAGCCACTCATACTTCTGACCAACTGAATATAGATTAGGGGATCCCGCTACCACCTCCTCAGTTTCAATAACTTTCTACAATGACTCCCAGAGCTCAGGAAAATACTTACGTTTACCAGTTTATTATAAAGGATGCAACTTAGGGACAATCAAATGGAAGGGATGCATTCAGCAAGGTATGTGGGAAAGGGCACCCTGAGCTTCCATCCCCTCTCTCAGCATGCCACCCTCCCAGCAGCACATCAGTGTGTTTACTAACCTGGAAGCTCTCCCCTTCCTGGATGCCAGTGGGCGAGGCTGAAAGTACCCTCTAATCACTGGGTCTTTCTGGTGGCCAGTCCCATCCTGAGGCTATCTAAAGGCCCCAGTCTAAGTCACCTCATTAGCATAAACTCAGTGATGGTTTTTTTTCAAGGGATTGTCATGAATAACAAAAGACACTTTATGACTCATGAAATTTCAAGCATTTTAGGAGCTCTATTCCAGGAACCAGGACAAAGACCACATATGTTTTTGTATTACAGTACAACATTGTTCCAAAATAATACCTCAGTGCTACACTCCGCAGTTTGGAACTCAGTGAGCAATATTACATAGGAATCAGACAAAAGGAAACAAAACACCAGCATTAATAATTGATATAGTTCAACTGGAAAATTTGATTTAGATCTGTAGCTAATGGACTTCCTGATATATTCCCCCAAAAATGAATTTTCCCCTTATCCTGCAAATATTCCGTTTGCCTTTCATGTGGTGGAAAGTAAACTAGAATTCATCCTTTCTGCAACCTACTTGAAAGATGCCCTGAAGAGCTGAGCTGAGCATGTTCAGTTTCTTTTCCTAAATGTGCTAATCAGATAAGTCATATTCTTCCTGAGGGAAAGAAAGAATGGGATATGGGGAGAGAAACTAAGAGTGTTAACTCTAGCTGAAGTGCCTCCATATGAGGCCAGGAGAGGAGTGGCTCCCACCTGACAAGATCACTATTACATGCATTTTCTAACAATTCAATGAGGCAGTCTTAAAATATAACCATTAGGCCGGGCGCGGTGGCTCAAGCCTGTAATCCCAGCACTTTGGGAGGCCGAGATGGGCGGATCACGAGGTCAGGAGATCGAGACCATCCTGGCTAACATGGTGAAACCCCGTCTCTACTAAAAAAATACAAAAAAACTAGCCGGGCGAGGTGGCGGGCGCCTGTAGTCCCAGCTACTCGGGAGGCTGAGGCAGGAGAATGGCATAAACCCGGGAGGTAGAGCTTGCAGTGAGCCGAGATCCAGCCACTGCACTCCAGCCTGGGCAACAGAGCGAGACTCCGTCTCAAAAAAAAAAAAAAAAAAAAAATATAACCATTAACTGTTCACCAAAGCATACCTGTTTCTTCATTTTAGAGTTTTCATTTAAAAGGGAAACTATGATCAAGCCTGATTAATTTTAAAACCTTTAAAGGGCCATAATTCTGTTTTTAATCACCAGAAATTAACCTTTATATTGTCATGTTTTATATTTCCAAAGCCTAGTAAACACAGTAGATTTTTTTCTCCGTTCCCTTTCCCTTTTCCTTCCCCTTCTCCTGCCCTTTCCTTTCTTTCCTTTTTTTTTTTTTTTTTTTTGAGACAGGGTCTTACTCTGTCACACAGGCTAGAAGGCAGTGATGACATCATAGCTTACTGCAGTGTAGAACTCCTGGCCTCAAACAGTCCTCCTGCCTCAGCCTTCCAAGTAGCTGGGACTACAGGTACACGCCACCACACCTGACACACAGGAGATTTTTAAAATAAAGGTTTGATTAAAGAATATTATTTGTTTACATGAACCGATGAAGACAGACCTTTGCCTATTTGTATAAATCTACCCTTTGATGTTGAGTAGCATGAGATTGCAAGAACTTGAATATTATACTGAAGTGTGCTGACACTGGAAAATTAGTACATTGTGTTGTAAGCTCAATTATCAGCCATTGTTAAGTGTACCCAACCTTCATTGGATTTGGTAAAACAAGCCAATAATGAAGAAATAGAAATCAGTTCAAGAATTAGACCTTTGGATTTCAAACAAAAATAATGATAAAGACCATAGCTCTGAATTTATGAGTTTTTGTTGGACATTGACCAGTTGGGGTGGTGGCGGAGGGGGTCTGTCACACATATGATATGGTAAAAAGAGTAAGAACTTCAGAATCAAATACATACTATAATCTTAATTTTTTTGCTTACCAACTGTGACTTTAGGCAAAAATCACTGTTTCAGTTCCTACATCTATAAATTAGGGATAATCATATCTGTTAGACTTCTATAAGGAATAAATGATATAAATTAATGTGTATGAAAACAACCAGTGGGGTTGGGCACAGTGGCTCACGCCTGTAATCCCAGCACTTTGGGAGGCTGAGGCAGGCAGATCACTTGAAGTCAGGGGTTCAAGACCAGCATGGCCAACATAGTGGCCAATATGGTGAAACACTGTCTCTACTAAAAATACAAAAATAGCCGGGCGTGGTGGTGCGTGCCTATGGTCCCGGCTACTCTGGAGGCTGAGGCAAGAAAATTGCTTGAACCAGGGAGGCAGAGGTTGCAGTGAGTCGAGGTCACGCCACTACGCTCCAGCCTGGGCGACAGACCGAGACTCGGTTCCCCCAAAAAAAGAAAAAAAAAAATATTCCTTTCTCATCCCTCCCTACCTCCTTTCCCATAGGAAACATGGGAAGAATTATGGCAGAGTAAGGTCTTTTCCCACTGACTTATGTTTAACTTTATTAAGGTCACTATGGGGTTATTGTTTATATGGGTTATATCTATTGATGTTTACTATTGAAAGGAATTAAAAATGAGAATATTTTAACATATTTATTTTAAAATAACAATAAATCTATTACATGATGACAAATAGCATTTTATGAGAAATAACTATATTTTTTAAATGAAAAACAATGAAAAATATGGCATTTTTGAAAATCTCTTTAATGTCTGGCTTAATAGAAGACAGCTGAATTCTTACACTTGTTTCTGTATTTCCTCTCTTATAATATGTTGTCTTCATTGATGTTTTTGAAGAAAACTCGGCCTCAAACAGATATGCAATTGTAAAAGAAAGGTCTATTTATACCTTTTTCAGATAGTTTTGTATATTCTTTGATGCTATACCCACACTCACAAGGAAGTTACTTCTTAAAGATTAGTTGCAGTATGTAGTCTAGAACACATTTTATACTCATAAAAATCCATTGATCTGTCTTGTACTTTGAATGGATCTTTTACCCATATATGATTTTGTAACATCATACATTGGTCATTTGGAAAAGATTGTTTCACTTAGTTACATAAATCATCTAAATGTTGGCACATCTTATTACGCAGTATAAAAAAATCCTACCCATTAATATTACTACCAGTATCATCAGAAAAGTTTTAAGAATTGGCCGGGCAGGGTGGCTCAAGCCTGTAATCTCAGCACTTTGGGAGGCCGAGACAGGTGGATCATGAGGTCAAGAGATCGAGACCATCCTGGCTAACACAGTGAAACCCCGTCTCTGCTAAAAAAATAAAAAAAAAACTAGCCAGGCATGGTGGCAGGCGCCTACAGTCCCAGCTACTTGGGAGGCTGAGACAGGAGAATGGCGTAAACCCAGGAGGCGGAGCTTGCAGTGAGCTGAGATCCAGCCACTACACTCCAGCCTGGGCGACAGAGCAAGACTCCGTCTCAAAAAAAAAAAAAAAAAAAAAAAAGAATTAAAAACTCTCAAAGTTATCAGGGATGATAAAAGTTTCCCAAAATTTCAACTTTAACAAGAAAGTTCAGTTTGTATCATTGACCACAAATACCATCAGTTGTTTTTCTTGGATGGGACTGTCAGGCTTACTTTGTTCATTTGCAAGAAATTGCCTTACAAATTACCCAAATCTGAATAATCGTAATTTGTCTATCAGTCTTACAAGTACAAATGCTATTCCATTAGAAAGTTAACTACTTTAGCTCTAAACGCTATCAAATGCACAACTGCTTTTCCTCCAGACTATCATCATAGCATAGTTTGGTATGCAAGTGCTTTATGTATACCTTCATTTCGTCACTCATAATATTAAACAGATATATACTCATGGATTGAGATTTAACAGAGGTAAATTTTACTCTTCATTGACATTTATGTGTAGTTGGCTTCCCTCCAACCTCTACTTCCACCCCCATATGTGGCAGTAAAGAATATGACTATTAGTATAGTTTGGTGTCACTGCCTTCATAGGTGCTAAGTCACGGGCAGTTTTATTCTTCATTGCTTTTTAATGGTTAATGCAAATGTCAATACAGTGAAATAGACAATATCTCAATATTATAATGAAATAATTGAGACCTTGCAGGTCCCCTGAAAGGGTCTCAGGAATCTCCAGAGGTTTGTCTAATGTCTAAAAACACTGGTTTTTGCCTCTTTTCTGGAGTTGAACAGAGAAACAGTGAAAGAAAGCAGTTTATTAACATTTATTTATAAAAATAGAAACCATATTTCAGTTGGCCTGTTAGGTAATGCAAAATTAGGTGTATCAATATGAGTGGCTATGTAAACTGAAATAGAGAACTAGAATAGCCTAGGACTGCCTCATTGAGACATTTGGATCTATCTCATTTAAAGTCTTTTGATCTGGACTCAGGGAGCATTGTGTACACAGTACTCCAACCGTTTCCCTTCTTTCCTCCCTCCTCCCTTTGGTGAAACTAAGATAATGTCAGTCCATAGTGACCCAGCAGGTGGAATTTGAGGATTAGAATTTGTTTTCTACTGATCCATTTCCAACAATAGAAGACTCTGGAGAATCACTTACCCATTTTAGGCTTTAGCAACTACAACTTTCATTCCCTTCTGTCCTCTAAAATGGGTGGCTTCTTGCTGAAAGAGCTCAGATGTCTATGCCTACTTTCTAGCTGTCTCACGTGTCCATGTGAAGAGACCACCAAACAGGCTTTGTGTGAGCAACAAGGCTGTTTATTTCACCTGGGTGCAGGTGGGCTGAGTCTGAAAAGAGAATCAGCAAAGGGTGGTAGGATTATCATTAGTTCTCACAGGTTTTGGGAGGGGTGGTGGAGTTAGGAGCAATGTTTTGCAGGCAGGGGGTGGATCTCAGGAAGTACATTCTCAAGTGTGGGGAGAAACAAAGAAACTTCTTAAGGGTGGGGGAGAATTACAAAGAACCTTCTTAAGGGTGGGGGAGATGACAAAGTACATTGATCAGTTAGGGTGGGGCAGAAACAAATCACAGTGGTGGAATGTCATCAGTTAAGGTTATTTTCACTTCTTTTGTGGATCTTCAGTTGCTTCAGGCCATGTGGATATATACATGCAGGTCACAGGGGATATGATGGCTTAGCCTGGGCTCAGAGGCCTGACACTAGCTATGGTCTAATTTACTACCATATTTACTAAACCATTACTGTTGGTGTCTCCCTGTTTAAAGTTTACCTTGCTTTGCATTGGACTGATTCTGTAGTGGTTAAGAGTTGGGTGTTGATGTCTGGCATAGATGTGGTTCTTTCCTGTCTTCTTATATTAATAAGAAAAGCAAAACAAAATAGTGAAGGATTGGAGCAACGAAAAATTTTGGGGGTGGTATGGAGAGATAATGGGCGATGTTTCTCAGGGCTGCTTCAAGCAGGATTAGGGGTGGCGTGGGAACCTACAGTGGCAGAGATTCAACTGAAGAAAGATTTTGGGGTAAGGGATGATATTGTAGGGTTTAGAAGGAGCATTTGTTGTATAGAATTATTGGTGATGGCCTGGATGCAGTTTTGTATGCATTGAGAAACTAAACGAAAGACACAAGGTCCAAATAAGAGAAGGAGAAAAACGGGTATTAAAGGACGAAGAATTGGGAGTACCCAGGACATCCAATTACAGAATGTCCAAGGGAGTACAACATAATTATTTGCTTGGTTGGCGAGTTTTGGGGCTCTATCCTTGACAGAGTCCTCCTTTTTAAGTTGGAGGCTGAGCTTGGTGAGGTGTTTTTAAAAGACCATTCTACCTTTCCTGAAGATTGAGGATAGTAAGGGGTATGAAGTTTTCACTGAGTACCAAGAGCCTAAGAAACTGCTTGGGTGATTTGACTAGTAAAGGCCGGGCTGTTACCGGACTGTATAGAGGTGGGAAGGCCAAACCGAGGAATTATGTCTGACAGAAGAGAAGAAATGACCGCGTTGGCCTTCTCAGACCCTGTGGGAAAGGCGTCTACCCATCCACTGAAAGTATCTACCCAGACCAAGAGGTTTTTCGGTTTCCTGACTCGGGGCATGTTAGTAAAGTAAATTTGCCAGTCCTGTGCAGGGACAAATCCCCAAGATTTGTGTGTCAGGAAGGGAGGGGGCCTGAACACTCCCTGAGGAGTAGTAGAATAGCAGGCAGAACACTGAGAAGTGATTTCCTTGAGGATAGATTTCAAGATGGAAAGGAAATGAGAGGTTCTAAGAGGCAGGCTCAGTCCAAGTAGTGGGGGTGACCGATGAGGAGGAGAAAAACTGGCCATGAGGGACAGAAGTTGGAACGCAAGCTGCTTTTTAGCTACCTTATCAGTATAAGTGTTACCCTGAGCAGTGGGATCTGACGCCTTTTGATGGCCCTTGCAATGAATGACTGCAGCTTCCTTTGGAAGTACAGCGGCCTTGAGAAGAGTTTTTATTAAAGAGGCATTAATGATGGAGGATATTTGCATAGTGAGGAAACCTCTTTCAGCCTGTATAACAGCATGGTGGTACAGGATATAGAAGGCATATTTAGAGTCAGTATAAATATTGACACATAGTCCCTTTGCAAGCATGAGGGCTCAAGTTAAGGCAATGAGTTGGGCTTGCTGAGAGGTAGTGGAGGGGGGCAGAGTGGTAGCCTCAATGAGAGATGTGGAAGATACTATAGCATAACCTGCCTTTGCTTGTGAGTGGCGATTAGGCCTGGTGGAACTGCCATCAGTAAACCAAGTATGATCAGGGTGAGGAACTGGAAAAAAGGAAATATGGGGAAATGGAGTGAATGCCAGGTGGATCAGAGAGATACAGTCATGGGGGTCAGGTGTAGTATCAGGAATAATGTGGAAAGCCAGATTGAAGTCCGTGCCAGGAGCAAAGGTAATTGTGGAGACTCAACAAAGAGTGAGTATAGCTGAAGGAGCTGGAGCGGAGAAAGTATATGTGTCAGGTGTGAGGAAGAAAATAGATTTTGGAAATTATGAGAACTGTAGAGAGTGAGTTAAGCATAGTTTGTGATTTTGAGGGCCTCTAAAAGTATTAAAGCAGTAGCAGCTGCCAGACGCAGACATGAGGGCTAGGCTAAAAGAGTAAGGTCAAGTTGTTTGGACAGAAAGGCTACAGGGTGTGGTCCTGGCTCTTGTGTAAGAATTCTGACTGCACAGCCTTGTACTTTGGCTGTGTGTAATGAAAAGGGTTGGGATAAGTTAGGGAGAGCTAGTGTGGGAGCAGCTTTTAGGGCTGTTTTTTAAGGAATGGAAAGGGGAGTAGGGAAAAGATTTAGGATTTATGGGGTCAGCTAGGTTTATCTAGAACGGAATGGGTTGTGGAGGGAGGTATTGAAGATAGGAGAGTATATGGGTTTGGCACCACAGGGTGGATAGGCAAGACAATTTGGTTGATAAGGCGCAGATCCTGAACTAACCAGTAAGACTTGTCTGTTTTTTGGACAGGTAAAACGGGGGAATTGTAAGGAGAGTGTATAGGCTTTAAAAGGCCATGCTATAACAAGCGAGTGATAACAGATTCTAATCCTTTTAAAGTGTGCTGTGGGATGGGATATTGGCTTTGAGCTGGGTAAGGGTGATTAGGTTCTAATGGGATAGTAATGGGCATGTGATCGGTTGCCAGGGAGGGAGTGGAGGTGTCCCATACTTGTGGGTTAAGGTGGGGGGATACGAGAGGAAGACGCAAAGGAGGCTTTGGGTTGGGAAGAAGGGTGGCAGTGAGTTGTGACTGTAGTCCAGGAATAATCAGGGAAGCAGATAATTTGGTTAAAATGTCTCGACCTAATAAGGGAACTGGGCAGGTGGGGATAACTAAAAAGGAGTGCATAAAAGAATGTTGTCCAAGTTTGCACCGGAGTTGGGAAGTTTTAAGAGGTTTAGAAGCCTGGCTGTCAGTACCCACGACAGTTATGGAGGCAAGGGAAACAGGTCCTTGAAAAGAAGGTAATGTGGAGTGGGTAGCCTCCATATTGATTAAGAAGGGGACGGACTTACTCTCCACTGTAAGAGTTACCCAAAGCATCTGTGATGGTGCAGGAAGCTTCCGAGGCGAATCAGGCAGCATCAGTCTTCAGCTGCTAAGCTGAGAAGATCTGGAAAGGAGTCAGTCAGAGCCTTGGCCCAGTTGGACAGTCCAATTTCCAGTGGGGTCCTGCACAGATGAGACACGGCTTAGAAGGAATCCCGGGCTGTGGGCATTCCTTGGCCCAGTGGCCAGATTTCCAGCACTTGAAGCAAGATCCTGGTGGAGGAAGTCCTGAAGGAACACCTGACCGCTGTGGCTTAGGCATTTTGAAGTTCTTGTGTGCTGGAGATGTGGCTGGGGTTTCTCTCACAACGGAGGCACGTAATTTCAACTCTTCTCTATTATTGTACACCTTGAAGGCAAGGTTAATTAAGTCCTGTTGTGGGGTTTGAGGGCCGGAATTTAATTTTTGGAGTTTTATTTAATGTCGGGAGTGGCTTGAGTAATAAAATGTATATTGAGAATAAGACAGCCTTTTGACCTTTTAGGGTCTAGGACTGTAAAGTGTCTCAGGGTTGCTGCCAAACGAGCCATGAACTGGGCTGGGTTTTTATATTTGATGAAAAGAGCCTAAACACTAACTGATTTGGGAGAGGTCGAATAAAGAAAAAGGAGCATTTACTTTGTTTATGCTTTTAGCTCCAGTCACCTTTTTAAGAGGAAATTGCTGGGCAGGTGGGGGAGGGCTAGCTGCAGAATGAAACTGTTAGCCAGACCAGGTGTGAGGAGGGGAGGCGATAGAAAGATTATAAGGTGGGGGAGCAGAGGCTGAGGAAGAATTGGGACCTGGCTCGGCCTGGTGAAGAGCAGCCTGGGGAGAAGGGGAGAGGTCAGATGAGTCCGTAGAAAAGAAGCACTCAGGGCTTGGGGTGTAGACTGAAGAAACAGACGAGAGAGAAAGAAGAAAGATTTGGGACGAGTCGCATTGGGGGCAGAGACTAGTGAGGGACCAATGTTTAAAAGAATGCCTGGACATCAGGTACTTCAGACCATTTGTCCATTTTGCAGCAAAAATTATCTAGATCTTGTAGGATGGAGAAATCTAAAGTGCCGTTTTCTGGTGATTTAGAACTGCTGTCAAGTTTGTATTGGGGCCAAATGGTGTTGCAGAAGAAAATAAGATGCTTAGATTTTAGGTCAGGTGAGAGTTGAAGAGGTTTTAAGTTCTTGAGAACATAGGCTGAGGGAGAAGAAGGAGGAATGGAGGGTGGAAGGTTGCCCATAGTGAAGGAGGCAAGTTTAAAGAGAAGGTTAGAGACACGGAGAAGAGGGGTGGGGAGCAGCCCTGGGCTGCAATGTGGGTGAGCAGCCAAAGCAGGCATCCCGCAATTGACTTGCCACCAAAGGAATGTGGGTGAATGAGCAAGGCAGGTGTCCCCACAGTGATCAGATACCAATGGAGTGTGGGTGAATAATCAGGCAGGCATCCCCGCAATGATTAAACACCAAGGGAAGGCTGTCTTCCCGAGTCCATGACCGGCGCTGGAGTTTGGGGTCCATGGATAAAATGTGTCTCCTTTGTCTCTACTAGAGAGGAAAAAGAACTGGAATTAGATGGACCAGGAGGTTGAAGGGTAGCAAGAGAGGCTGGAGAAGAGAGTAAATAGACCACTTACCCAATTTGAAATCAGTGAGATGTTCCTTGAGCTGGTTGGTCTGAGGACCCGACGTCATAGGTGGATCTCCTCACGGAGTGAGGGTGAGGACAGGGGACTGGTCTCCCGAAGGAGTCCCTCTAACACAGGTCTTTGGCACCAAATTTCTCATGCGTCCATTTGAAGAGACCACCAAACAGGCTTTGTGTGAGCAACAAGGCTATTTATTTCACCTGGGTGCAGGTGGGCTGAGTCCGAAAAGAGAATCAGCAAAGGGTGGTGAGATTATCATTAGTTCTTACAGGTTTGGGGATAGGTGGTGGAGTTAGGAGCAGTGTTTTGTGGGCAGGGGGTGGATCTCAAAAAGTACATTCTCAAGGGTGGGGAGAATTACAAAGAACCTTCTTAAGGGTAGGGGAGATGACAAAGTACATTGATCAGTTAGGGTGGGGCAGAAACAAATCACAGTGGTGGAATGTCATCAGTTAAGGCTATTTTCACTTCTTTTGTGGATCTTCAGTTGCTTCAGGCCATGTGGATATATACATGCAGGTCACAGGGGATATGATGGCTTAGCTTGGGCTCAGAGGCCTGACCCTAGCTATGGTCCAATTTACTACCATATTTAAACCATTACTGGTGTTGTCTCCCTGTTTAAAGTTTACCTTGCTTTGCATTGGACTGATTCTGTAGTGGTTAAGAGTTGGGTGTTGATGTCTGGCATAGATGTGGTTCAGGTTGAGCCTTTGCTAACTATATACTCACTCAGGCAAATCACTTAGTTTAAACCTCAGTTTTATCATCTGAAATGTCATCTGAAATGTAATGATAATAATAGTATCTGCTAAATATAGTTGTTAGAAATTAAAAGAAGTAATGCAATTAAGTACTTAGTACCTGCTTTAGCACATAGTATGCACTCAATAAACATTGCTTGTAATTATATTTAATTATTATTATAATAATTGATTTACAATTCAAGTTTCCTCTGTCCATGACTATTTCTGAGGCCAAGCTCTTTCTAGTTCTTCAAATTCGGCTGCCTTTGTCTAAGGTAAGACTTTTTGTCTAAGATAATATTTGACAGTAACTGTAAAATACAATTAGATGGACTGTGCCTCAATTTGAATTTGGTTATGCATATTAGCACCTCTCTCTACTCCCACAGCCTTCACCCACTTCTTGGGAAGAAAGGGCAACTTAGGACCCTCTGTCTCCAACTCACTCCCCATTGCTGGGGCCCTTGTTAGGTTAGAAGTAGTAATTGTTTGTGTAATCTTCACAGTAGTCTCATGTATTACCCTGATGTTACAGGTATGTAAAATGAGGCCTAGAGACATAAACAGACTTACTCGTAGTTATACACCTAATAAGAATAACCAAACCAAGGTTTGAGCCCAAGTCTGACTACAAAGCCTGTGTTTTTCCCACTACACTATGTTGCGTTAGTGAGTATTTTCTTTTAAGTGGTTCTCCATGTATATATTATAATATAAAATATGTATACAAGTGTGACTAGATAAATAGAGTTTGCTTGGTTGGTAAGGCAGTTGATATGTAATTAAATAAATGGAGTTTCCTTGGTTGGTAAGACAGTCACTATGATAAAAGACAAGTAGTAGTTACTTCAATACAATGGTTTATTCTAAGACTATTGTTTGGGGGTTGCATTGAGCAGATATATTGGTTCTAGAATCTGGGACCCACCTTTTTTTTCTCCTCCGGAGTGAGACGCCCTTGCACATTATTTTTGCATAAGTCCCAAACTGTCCATCTGGGTTTTGTAAGCCTTGTAGGTGGGGATGAAGGAAAGCCTAAATCAGTTTTATATAGGTGACCCAAAAGTGCTTTGTTTACTGTAGGGAATCTTTTTTATCCTCACCCTGATTTCAGCTTGTCTGTAGGTAACTTTGCCTGGTTCTCAGCCAATCAACATATTGCTCTTCTCTCTTCCACCCCTTGCTGTTTAGCCAGTTCTACTACTCACACATGCTTACTGTGGTTTTATCAATGGATGTAAACATTTCTGTGTGCATCCTTCATGTATGACATAGCATGGTAATGTAACGTTTACTGAGTGACTTGAGTATTTCCCTAATAGATTCATCTCATTTCTTGTTGTTGAGATAGTGTCCCATCCTGTCACCCAGGCTGGAATGCAGTGGCATGATCGCAATTCACTGCAGTCTTGACCTCTGGGCTCAAGTGTTGCTCCCACCTCAGCCTCCCAAGTAGCTGAGACCACAGGCGTGTGCCACGATACCTGGCTAATTATTTTTTTATTTTTTGTATAGACGAGGTCTCACTCTGTTCCCCAGGCTGGTCTCAAACTCCTGGGCTCAAGCAATCCTCCTGTCTTGGCGTCCCAAAGTGCTGAGATTACAGATGTGAGCCACCATGCCCAGCGTCTCCGTTGTATTTGAATTATATATGTGTATTTGCAAATGTGAAATTGTATGCTTAGATTTATTTGTTTGGAGCGTGACATTTCAGCTTAAAACATGATCAGTTCTACCTTATATAATGTTAATTTTATTCTCAGTAATATTTTCATTAATTTAATATGAGAAGAAAATAGGTTTTTTTTCCTTGAAAAGTAATAGATTATATATTATAATTAGTGACTTATTTAGGGAACATATGAAAATAAAGATAAAATTAGCCTTGAATATCAATCAAAATGGTCATCAACCAAGACTTTCCTTAATTCTTGTTCTCCTAAATATAATTCTTATACCTGAATTTGTTTTTCTAAAAGCACTTTGGGAGGCCAAAGCGGGCGGATCATGAAGTCAAGAGATCAAGTCCATCCCGGCCAACATGGTGAAACCCCATCTCTACTCAAAATATAAAAATTAGCTGGGCATGGTGGCATGTGCCTGTAGTCCCAGCTATTGGGAGGCTGAGGCAGGAGAATCGCTTGAACCTGGGAAGTGGAGGTTGTAGTGAGCCGAGATCGCATCACTGCACTCCGGCCTGGAGACAGAGTGAGACTCCATAGATAGATAGATAGATAGATAGATAGATAGATAGATAGATAGATAGATCCGGCCTGGAGACAGAGTGAGACTCCATAGATAGATAGATAGATAGATAGATAGATAGATAGATAGATAGATAGATAGATAGATAGATAAGATAAGATAAAACATAACTTCCTAAATGTCTGATAATTGCTATTTCTCTGTGAAATTTCGGAAAATCCCTTCTCTCCCATGAGGTGATATGAAGAAATATTACAGAACTATCAGTTTGGATGCTATCATATTTAATAATTCTAAAATAATTTGACATTTATAAACAGTCACTGTTTTTCCTTTAGAATCTGAACCAAAGTGCAATGGTTCTGTCATAGCAATAATAATATCAGTACCTTTCAGAGGTATGTAATAGATGAATAATTTTTTAAAATACAGACTTTGAACCATTATATACAAATTTAATTTTAGAACTAAGATTTTATGCTGATAAATTAAGTAAATCTATTAAAAGTAAAATCTGTTTAGTCATTATTCAGAAGAGAAACTCATGTGTTTGTAATGTTGCTATTCTAAATTTTTAGCAATGAGGCATTTTTTTTTTTCATATTAAAGGGAGTATGTACAATTCATTCAGGCCATGTTTGTTTACTGTTTTATGTAAAGAATATGTTTAGGAAGAAAGAACATTTTTAATAGAAGGATCCTACCAGAATAGGTTGCCAAAAGATAATATCTAAAACTTAGTAGATATTTTTTAGACTTTTAAAGCCCATCCATTTCATTTGTAGACGTAGATAAGGAAACTGAGATTAAGAGAAATTACACACAGTCATCCCTTGCTTTACGAAGGGAACTGATTCCAGAACCCCTGTATATACCATAGTCCATGCATACGGAAGTCTTACAGTTGGCCCTGTGGAACCATGGGTCTGGGTTCTGTTGCAAAAAAATTGTCATAACTGGACCCACACAGTTCATCCCCCTGTTTTTTTCACTCCATTCATATTCTGAAGTGGCCTCTCGTCTGGCCTTTTTCTCAGCAGCTGCATATATGTGGGTGTGTGGGTGTGTGGGGGGTGTGTGTGTGTGTGTGTGTTTATTAGGCAGGGAAAAGTATAAGTGCCCATTAAGTAATTTAGGCTTGAACCTAAAAGTTAGTTGAAAACACTTTTATATGTGATTATTCCTTACATGATCAATTTTAAGAACCAAGGGAAAGAATATAAATTTGAAAATCTTGGTGCATTATATCTGAATTGTGACATTAACGGTACTTCATTCACTTCTAATGCTCTTTATTTTGACTTCACAGAGGAGAGTGAAAAAATTCCCTCAGAAATTCTTGTACAGACTGCTGATAAAATGATGCCATCAAAGAAAGATCTATTATTTATGCATATATATCTCAGTCAATTAAAGATTGTTTGTATTATCCTCTTTTTTCATTGGTCCTAAAACCTTTTATCACATTTTAACATCTCTGAATTTGGGATGTGTCTTAAGAATTAATAGCATACTATAGATTATTCAGCAACGTTTTTTCTCATAATTATACTGTTAGTTGCATAACTCTTAAGGGGACGTGATTCTTACTAGCAACCCCTGGAGTTGTGCTGTGTATACACTGAGTGCCCTTATGTGGCAGCCCTTGTAGTGATAAGGTGAACATTCATTCTTTTTCCTACATTTTACCTCATATTTGACCTCACAAATTGTATAAGTATCACCTGCCTACTATTCGGCAAGTAGTGACCCCTCCATAAATGTTGATTTACTTATTTATGCATCATTATTGTCAGTTTTGTTCCTTTATTTACCAAAGCAGATTGAGAACAGGTTTGATTTCTTCCAACAGTAGATGTCATATTATTGAGAAGAGATAGATCTTTAGATGATAAATATAGATGATAAAGCTAGGAAGTAAATGACCTGATTAAATAAAGATGTTAGCCCCAAGTGTCCTAATTGTTTCCATTTGCTTTTTGCTTTTAAAACTTCTTTTAGTACTTTAAAGATATCTGAAATAACTATTAGTGTGAAAAAAGTACAATGCCAGTTATAGGTTACATAGTCTTAGTATACCTTCATCAATTATGTACCATGTCATAAGTACTAGATATTAAAGATAAAAGGAGAAGAATAAAACATATAATTTCTACTCACATGAAATTAGCCAGGATAATACATCAGGATATCAAATGTATCTTGAAACTGAAGACATGTAGTAGCACATGTTGGAACGGATCTCTTCACATTTCATTTCAATAGTTGAGCACTATTTATAAAATATCGTGCTGGCCCTCTGTAAGAAATAAGGATAGAAAAGCCAGAATCCTTCTTTACCAGGAGCTCACAGTATAATAGGGAGGCTACATTATTCATAAGCAACTCTAATATTAGGCAGATTACGGTATTTACTTTGACATAATTCATAAATTATAGGATTTTAGAAAGGAAAATTTTATTTTTCAATGGGAAATCAAAAGGTCCTTTCACAACTATTGATATATCATTAGTAATAAAAGTTCAATACTTAGAGATTGTTATAAACCACATTGAATCTTAAAATTTGAGACTAACTGTACATTTTCTATATTAAATACAACTTACTGCAATGAGAACCTCAATTTTTGTGCAAATTGTTTCTATAAAAATTTTTTGTGTAATGTTATGTAACATGATTTTTCGTTGAATATTATAAACCATTTCAAAATTTGACACTTAAAAGGAATTAGTTTGTTGGATGTTTTTGACACATTCTGAAAACTGAAATACTTCAATTTCCAGTAATGTGGTGGTATTTATCGATGATGCTTAAAATAGTTTTGCCCTTACTTTTAGTTCAGATGAAGCTAATCAAATATACAAGGAGCATTTAAAACCTGTCACAACCATTTAATGTCCCTTAACTAATTATTTTCTTCTTTTGCTTTCACCTCTTCCACCAAATGATACATTCATTGTGGTATATTCATTTTACAACACTCATTGTTTAGGAGAAATAATGTAATTCATTAACAATTGCACTTAACCGTTTAATAAAGGTTAACAGTTCATTAAACATTTTCACCTACATTTTATCCTTTAGGAAATATAATATGAAGTTAATGATTAGCAGTTTTCATTAAAAACCATTATTTCTATTTAGTTTTTTTACATTTTCTTAATTGCTTGTGATGCTATTGACATTTGTCAGGTAGATCCTCTTACAGTGTCTGGCACATAGTGGGTACACCAAATATTAGTTAAATGACAGAGTGATC
Source organism: Theropithecus gelada (assembly GCF_003255815.1). Classification (NCBI taxonomy): domain Eukaryota; kingdom Metazoa; phylum Chordata; class Mammalia; order Primates; family Cercopithecidae; genus Theropithecus; species Theropithecus gelada. The sequence goes on along the minus strand of NC_037673.1, from coordinate 89,323,561 downwards.
AATACATTTTTTGTTTTGACAAGTATGGCAAGCTGACATTCTTATGGGCAAACCAATACATTGGAATCTAGTGACTAGAGAAAACAAATACTTTTAAGACTCTAAAAAACTAAAACAAAAAATTTTTAAATTTTAAAGAAAATATTTAAAAAGTATTTAAATATGAAGAAATGTGTTATATTTCTTTCAATGGATAATCTTAAGTGGTATTAAATTATGTCAATAGTTTGAATAGCAATAGCAACCGTTGAGCTAAAATTATGCAACCAATAGTTGCTTGTTAACCTAAGATATTTCAACATTTTTGAAAGATTAGTAATAAAACATGCCAGGGAAGCCTTAATGTGAATCTTCTCTCCACTGTAATTCACGAGACACTTAGGAGGCCAGAGTGATGCTATAAAAAAAAAAAAGCCACTCAGCCAGGTGCTGTGGCTCACACGTGTAATCCCGCCTACTCAGAAGACTGAGGCAGGAGGATCACTTCAAGCCAGGAGCTCAAGAACAGCCTGGGCAAAATGGCAACACCCTCCCCTCTAAATATATATATATAATTAGTTGGGCATGGTAATGTGCCAGTAGCCCCAGCTACTCAGGAGGCTGAGGTGGAAAGATGGCCCAGCAATTTGAGGCTGCAGTAAATTATCTCACAGCAAGCCTGAGCGACAGAATGAGACTCCATCTTTTAAAAAAAAAAAAAAAGGTAACTGAAATGACCCCATCAAATCCAATCAGCTGTGCCAGGCTCTATTTCCATCCTATTTCTGAGGAGTTTTTGTCCTTGCTGGGTTTCTTTTGGCTTCATACCCAGATTCTGCTTGCCCTATATAACGTGGATGGTCTGTCAGTACCAGCTCAAGATGCTGCTTGCCCAGAGCTAGAGCCCATGTGGCAAGGGGCATCTCTTCTCTCACTGGTCAAAGGTAGATGATTGAAAGTGGATATTCTGGATTCATCTCTCCAGGCCCTTACTTCTAGGAAAACAAACAAAAACAAGCAGTTACTCTAAATTAATATGTTAATATAATTCTCAAAATTAGCACAGAAAGATCACCCATTTAATTTATAATGGTTATTTTTAGACATTTGGAAGGAAATATTTCTTTCATAATAATTAAACACTTAAAAGTTGAACATTATAAAGAAGCATCAGTATTATCGGAGATTTTTCAAGATTCTATTCAAATTCTAAAACATTATCCAGAAAGTTCTTATCTTATATCTAATACCTAACCTTAATGTCCCCTCCTTTGTTAAAACTTTTCTTGACTCTCTCTCTTCCCGTGCCTATACAAAGACATGCATGTGCATGGGAACACACACACACTAGTAATCACAGTTCATTTTAGCATAAGCACTACAAAGTCCTCCTTTTTGCCAGCATGTATATAACAGAATTTTTAGCATTTTCTCAAATTAAAGAAATAATTGAAAGCTTATATATTTATTCTCCAAAGTAGATATCTAATTATTTAAAAGAAAGGCTTATATTTAATTCATCTGTTTTCAGGGCTTGAATAAAAGTCTGTTTAGCAAGGTTTTCTTTGATGGAATTATTTGATTCATACTGGAGTGGAACCTCTGGTTCATTTTTCTGCTTATAGAAGTAGGTTCAGATTGTGGTATATTGCACAGATTGTCCAGGTGAAGCTGGTTAAGACTTTCAGGGGAACTTATTTTTGATGCTATTGTGATGTGGAAATGCTGTTACTACTTCAGTAACACTGATATAACGTATTAACAAGAAATGTGTAGATAGTAACTCCAATACTTGAAGCATCATTAAATTAGAATTAATTTCTATTTGTAAATATACTGTCATAAATACCATTGAATGTATTTCACTACATAGTAAATTTTAAAATTAGGGAAGTAATAACTCATAACATTTAATTTAAAGATTAAGAATATTGGCAACGATTTGATTAGTTTTACCTGTCTTTATTCCAATGTTCTAATATACATTGGTTCCAAGTTCTCTATTATTTCTAAATAGAATATACATGATCAAAATAGTATGCCTCTTTCTAAATGGGAAAAACTGTATTTTATAAATCCAGTGATATGGATACTATCCATCGTTTTGTTTTGTATGGCCTAATGTATATCAGTAAACTAAATAGACTTAAATGTGGCTGGATTTTGAGGGGGAATATGGGAAGAACAAAGCAGGCGAGATCATGTATGTGACTAAATATAGCATTGGCACTAAATGATGGCCTCTGAGTATGTTAGTGTAACTTATATTTTATAGCCAAAAACTGTATGTATCAATCTCCAACCAACTATTTATAATAAAGTTTATGGTTCAATTCTAAGATTGCTAACCAAGTGATTTTTTTTTTCAGAGAAGTTAAAAAGTACCTTCAACCAATAAATTCTTAAAAATTTCATCAAATAGATATTGAACAGCACTGTGCTAGGCACGTGGGATGTGAAGATCAAACAACACATGACCCTTCCCATAGCAACTCAGTGATAACAATGATAGAGGACTATGCTAGATTCCACATAGTACTTGGAGTGGGGGCACAAGTGGGACGTAATCCAGGTAACAGGTGAAGTGGAAAATCCACGGAAAGTTTCATGGAAGAAGTGACGCTTGAAATGTATCTTAAATAAGTTAGCAGAGCAAAAAAAAAAAAAAGAAGAAGAAAGTCAAGAAAGAGTAGAAGTTAAAGGGAATAGATGGAACAGTGTAAAAGGGCATTCAGAACAGAAGAAATTATATAAACAAAGACAAAGAACTAAGAAATAGTATGCATGTTTGGGTTCAGGGGAAGTTGGTTTGACTAGAAATTTTAACATTAGAAATAAAATTATTCCTTTACAAAAAAAGAAATACTTAAAAGAATACGTTGGTTTTCAAAACAGATATAGTGATTTTTGCTTAGTTGCTTATACATCTTGAAACCAAAACTGGAGTTCAGCTATTTATTGTGTTCATTTTAGCATAAGCACTACAAAGTCCTTCTCTAATTAATCAAGTTCACACTTTGCAACTAAGAAAATAGAAGTCGGCCGGGCACAGTGGCTCACGCCTGTAATCCCAGCACTTTGGGAGGCCGAAGGGGATGGATCACGAGGTCAGGAGATCGACACCATCCTGGCTAACACGGTGAAACCCCGTCTCTACTACAAATGCAAAAAATTAGCCGAGCGTGGTGGCGGGCACCTGTAGTCCCAGCTACTCGGGAGGCTGAGGCAGGAGAATGGCATGAACCCGGGAGGCGGAGCTTGCAGTGAGCCGAGATCGCGCCACTGCAGTCCAGCCTGGGAGACAGAGCCAGACTCTATCTCCAAAAAAAAAAAAAAAAAAAAATAGAAGTGGTTATTTAAAACAGTGTCTAGTACAACTGATTCTTCACCTTAGAATCAAATATGCCAGGCATTGCCCTAAATATTCTCTCAGGTTTACATCTAGCCTTTTTATGGTTTTACTAACATGTATTTTTAATGTATTTTATGAAATATACTACAGGTATGTGTGGCTTAAAAAAAATAATGAACACCACAATACCCACCCAACATATTACAAGAAACAAAATCTTGGCTGGGTGCGGTGGCTCATGCCTGTAATCCCAGCACTTTGGGAGGCCGAAGCGGGTGGATCACGAGGTCAGGAGATGGAGACCATTCTGGCTAACACCCCATCTCTACTAAAAATACAAAAAATTAGCTGGGCATGGTGGCACGCGCCTGTAGTCCCAGCTATTCGGGAGGCTGAGGCAGGAGAATCACTTGAACCTGGGAGGCGGAGGTTGCAGTGAGCTGAGATAGCACCACTGCACTCCGTCCTGGGCGACAGAGAGAGAGGCCATCTCAAAAAAAAGAAAAAGAAAAAAAGAAACAGAATCTTACGACTACCATAGAAAAATGACATGTGCTCACCGTCATTCACATCCTTGTCCCTGTCTTTCAGAGGTATGAATTTTGTCTTAATGTTCTTTTCCTTTGCATTATAGTTTACTAAATATGCATATTTTTCTAAATAACATGTTTATTATATTGTTTGGTTTTACTTGCCTTTACTGTTTTTTGTTTTGTTTTGTTTTGTTTTGTTTTGTTTTGTTTTTGAGACGGAGTCTTACTCTGCCGCCCAGACTGGAGTGCAGTGGCGCAATCTCGGCTCCTTACACATCTCGGCTCCTTACAAGCTCCGCCTCTCGGGTTCACGCCATTCTCCTGCCTCACCCTCCGGAGTAGCTGGGACTACAGGCGCCCGCCACCACGCCTGGCTAATTTTTTGCGTTTGTAGTAGAGATGGGGTTTCACCGTGTTAGCCAGGATGGTCTCGATCTCCTGACCTTGTAATCCACCCACTTCGACCTTCCAAAGTGCTGGAATTACAGGCGTGAGCCACTGCCCGGCCGCTTGCCTTTACTTTTATTATTTTTTTTTTTATTTTTTTTTTTACTCCTGGAATTTGCTTTTTTGTGTATGACATCCATGTACATGTTTAGCAGTAATTCATTTTTACTTCTGTATGGCATTTATCCACTTTACTGTTGATGAACATTGGTAGTTTGCTTTCTAATGTTTTTGCTGTTATAGTATAAGATTCTTTTTTTTTTTTTTTTTTTTGAGATGGAATCTCCCTCTGTCGCCCAGGCTGGAGTGCAGTGGCACAATCTCGGCTCATTGCAAGCTCTGCCTCCCGGATTTAAGCAATTCTCCTGCCTCAGCCTCCCGAGTAGCTGGGATTAGAGGCATGTGCTGCCCCACATGGCTAATTTTTTGTATTTTTAGTAGATACGGGGTTTCACCATCTTGGTCAGGCTGGTTTCAAACTCCTGACCTCGTGATCTGCCCGCCTCGGCCTCCCCAGGTGCTGGGATTATAGGTGTGAGCCACTGCGCCTGGCCTCTAAGATTCTAATGAACATTTTTATGCATGCCTCCTGGGATTCAGATGCCTCTTGGAGCTCTAGAATCTATTCTTATTAGTAGAATTGTTGGGTCAGCTTTACTGGGGAGTACCAAATTGTTTCCCAAAGCGGTTGTATGATTTATTCTGATCACCCATACATGGCTATTCCTGTTGTTTCACACCCTTCTCAAATCTTTGTGTTATTGTACTGTTTAATATTTGCTAGCCTGGATACTATAATATGGTATCATATTGTGGTTTTAATTAGCATTTTCCTTACTGCTAATTAGGTTGTATATGTTTTCATTTTTCATTGGCTATCTATGATTCCTCATCTGTGAATTGCCTATTCACAGCTGAGGAATCACACAGATGAGGAATCATAGATGAATACATGAATTGACTATTCATGTATGCTCATTTGTTATTTTGAAAAAATCTTTTCTTACTGACTTGGAGGTGTTACTACATATTGCAAGTCACTCTTCCACTTTGACTTGCCTTTTTTAAATACATTTTAAAACATTCTTAATTTTAGTATACTAAAATGTATCATTTTTCTATGTGGTTTAACCTTTAATATATTATTTTAAAAGTCCTTACCTAGCGTAGATGATACAAATATATTCTCTTTTTTTGTTTGTTTTCATGTGCCTTAGAGTTTTTCCTTTCACATTTAGGTTTATATTCTGTCTAGAATTAACTTTTATGTTTGGAGTTAAGTGTGAATCCAATTTCCTTTTTTTCCATATTGATAATTATCCTGAAGCTATTTATTTGAGAGACCGTCCTTTCTTCAATTATATGTTTTAAGCCACTAGAAATTTGTTTTTATGGTTATTTTGTGGATAGACATCATTAAATTTTTTTTCGAAATGGTTAATCAGTTTTCCTAATAGCATTTTTAAAATAATGCATTCTTTTTTCGGTGATTTGAAGTGCCACCTTTAACATAGATTGAATTCTTACGTTCTTGCCTTTATTCCTATTCTTTTCAAATGTCTATCTACATGTGCCAGTGCTATTCTTATTTAATTATTGAGATTTTTATAAAACATGTAGTATTTGGAAGTATCTCATTTTAATCTTCCATACTTTTCCTTCCTCACACACTAATTTGAAGTTAGAATTTTAGCTCTATTTTACTGCCACTACCAACAACAGTTTTTTCCCTCTCTCCTTTTTTTCTCTTCCTTCCCCTAATTTCTGTCTATATTAACATATGTTACATTATAAAGATGATCATTTTTACATTATAGTGTTTCTTTTTCTAGAAGAATTCTTTTACACTTGCAAGCAGGTAAATAACTATAACAATTATTTGTCATTTTAATATTTCAACTCTCACTGCCAGTGTTTTTATGCTATCACTTCATGCATATATGCTTAATTTTACTTCCTAGGCAATTGAAATAGATGATGGGCTGTAGAAGTAGTTAGAGTGTCAGTTTAGAAGTACAGTGTTAAGATGGCGAATGGCAGGATACGCTAATTGATTAGATAAAGGTTAAAGGCGATGGAGGAATATAAGTGGTCTCCCAGGACCTGTCTACTCCATTGGATTGTAATGACAATCAAGAAGTGAGGTGAGCAGGCCTGAGATGGCTATCCTTAGAAAAACCTACCTGCAAAGCTGGCCTTTCATTGGCATCTGGGAACTTGGATTTCAGGAAGGTTTCTGCCACCCTAACTGACAAAGAATGGCTCATTGAGCCCAAATTGATTATGCAAACAATGTGGTCTTTGCTGAACACTTGCTTTCCTTCTGGAAGTCTGGATTCTTGGTAAGGTGCTAGGAAGGAAGTGGCTATGTAACAAGCCTCCAGTAAAAACCCTGGGTTCTGAATCTCTAATGAACTTCCCTGGTAGAAAACTTTTCACATGTGTTGTCATAATTTGTTGCTGGAGGAATTACACACATCCTGTATGACTCTACCAGGAGTCGATTCTTGGAAGTTTATACCTTGTTTCCTCTGGATTTTGCCTTATGTGCCTTTTCTCTTTGCTGATTTTGCTTTGGATGTTTTGCTGTAATAAATCATAGCCATGAGTATGAGTAAAGAAAATGAGAAGTGAGGTATGTGAAGTCACTTTAAAGATTTATAAAATACATGTAATGTTACGTATGTTGGTGTTTGTACCTCTATGAGAACTGAAATTTCAACCACCAAAATTACTACAATGACCAGCAAGGTATAATGGACAAGTCATATCATACCTCTTGGGCCAAGTTTTTTCCTGTATAAAATACATATGAATGCAAATAGGCAGGAGGCCGTGATTTCTAAACTTCTGTCATTCCCTGAAATAATGAAATAATTTTTATTTAAATATTCATTGTTTTTTCTTCTATCCTTACAATGAGCTACTTTGCTAAGCATTTTCACTGGTTTTAATGAAGGAAAAGGAATACCAGGTTTCATTTTATCAGTCAGTTGTACTCTGTCTATAACAGTCTCTGAAATATAAAAATACTTAGCTGGGTCCATCTGACAAAATGAATTAATTCCACTTTGCCCTTAGTGTTAATCTTACAGAACACACTCTTGGAGGGGGGGGGGGGGGGGGGGGAAAGAAACATCCAATGGCCAAGAATCCCTAATATTTAGCCATAAACATAATTAATAGAAAATGTCCTGATTTAATTTAGAAAATTTGCTTGTAAATATTGGAGATTAAAGTTATTTAAGTAGAAATTTCATACCACTGCAGAGTTGCCTTCACAAAACATATCTAGAGGGAACATTTTGCTCAGTTAATTAGTAAGGTTACAAGGTGAAAAAATGTTCATATTGACTCTAAATGTTAAATATATATGGTATTAATCTTGCCCATTCTACTACTTGCAAATAACAGCCATTAGATATTATTTCAAAAAGAACTTAAATTTTAATTTCTAGAACATGTTCATCACAAGTTTGATGGCGAGTTCCAGAAATATGCCATTACATTCCTTTAATGTAGTTAAGAATACAAAAACTTCACTGCTCACGAGCAACCATAGAGCAGAGGACTTTGTGACATTCTCAATCAGCAGAGCTAGCTTCTCTGGCCCTCCAGTGTCCACGGGTCCCCTGCTGTTCACAACATCTTGATCATAATAAGGATCCCATCAGATATTTGAGAGGGTCGGTTATCTTCCACCCTGTACATACCCGCACACCTACCTACATCTTTCTCAATAATCTTACGACTTCTCCCAACTAAGGTTCTGGAAGCTCTGGTTGTATCTGCTCCTTAGATCCAAATTATTGATAAATAACTCTGGTCTCTTCCTCAATGTATACTGTGAATTGGAATAATTAAATATCAGTTTTCCAGGAATAGTCATATTTTAGGCCTAAGATCTATTTTTACAACTAAAAAGACTTTCTTGGATATGTACATGCACACACGTACATACACACATTTGTATGTGTGTGGATACTTATATAAAAATTACTGTAGGGTTAATTTAAGATCATGGGGTCTGAAGTTAAACTCCATTAGCTGTATTATGTTGGGCAAATGAATTAAACTCCTCAAGTATCAGTTGGCTTATCTATAAAAAATGGATAATAATTGTAACGACTGCCCAGGGTACCATGAGGATTAAATTAATTAGAACATATTAAGCATTTTGTACAATATCAAATACAGAGTAAGCACTTAAAAAATATTGGCTGCTATTATCACTATTTTCATGGGTTTAGCATTTCTTGAAAATCTTGTGCTTTTTCATTTACCTTATCCTTTTGAGATGGCCTAATTTTCACCCAGTATTTTTTTCATCCTCTGTGACATTCTCTTAAATTTTAAAATAGCTAAATAATGTAGCAGATTCATAGCAATAGGAAGAAAAATCAACTATAAAAATATTTTACCTTTGGGACAAAAATTTGCATATGTCAGTCACTGTTGAAAATACTATCTGATCTATTACTGGATTCACCAAAGTATTATACTCCTCAATTAGAAGGGGATTTTTTTCAGTCTCATTCATACTCAGATTTATAAAGAAAATTATTTGATAAGGAATGATTATTGGTAACTGATTGTACAGAGTTACAGAGGTTTAAACAGAATATTCATCAAGTAGAAGATATGTATCCTGCGCATGTGTGTATTTTTCTTGAAATTCACATTTTAAAATTATTTAGTATTTCCTCATAGCATACTATTTCTAGGTGGTTAACTTTAGTACAATGCAATAATAATCTCATCTTTTGAACTCAATAGAAAATTGCATTTTTTACATTCTGTATTTTTATGTCAAGAATAATTTTGTTTTAAAATTAATTTCTAAGTTACACAATCCTTTGTTTCATAAAGTCTGCTTTTCAGAAGTATCTGTGGAAATTTTTTTTCAATTATTTGTTTGTATCCTATCCCAAGACCCCCAAGGGTTGGCCTGTGCTTTTTGAGCTAAGACGTGCTCCCAATCTTCCAGTTAGGTCAACCACAAAAATTAAGATATGATAGAAGGTCAGTGGAAGAAATTCATATCAAAACAACTCCTCACCATGTCATTATGACAGCCTGCTGTAACAAATGTGCTTCTGTTTTAACTTATGACGATTAATTGCTAAAAGTAATTTAATCTGACAGAGGCAGGGTGTTGAAAGGCTCCTGGAGATGTCATAAAAGCGACCTTTCTGCCCATGTGCTGCCAAAAGCCATTTTTAACAAGGAGCTAAGGAAACTGTGCAACTTCTTTTGTACTTTGTTAATTAGTTATTGATTTGAAACAATGCACTTCCAAATACTGTTAGGTATGTTAGACGCCAGCAAGGTCACTATGTGACAGTCTACTCCTAACAATCTTTATAGCATATGAGAATTCTTTGAAGCCCTTTGTTCTGTTGTCCTAAAATTGAGATTGCCTAGTTTTGCTAAAGTGATTACAATTTTATTTATCATTCATCTTTTCAGTTCAAAATATTTTATATATGAGTAAGCTGATACTTAGTCACATTTTATTATACGAAGTGATTGCAATAATCAGAATCCTTATTTGTGAATTTAGGCTCAAATAAGCACATATTCTACAGTGAAAATATTTATGATTTGATTAGTGGTTCCAAAGAGAAGAAGAAAGCAATGTTTTAATCTTATAAAAGAAAGCATGTACTTTCCTTAAAAAGTAGTAGAGGTTCTAGACTTTCTAGAATTCATTTATTGGACATATCAGTCCATCTCTCCCTTTTTTTTTTTTTTAGACGGAGTCTCACTCTGTTGCCAGGCTGGAGTGCAATGGCGCGACCTTGGCTCACTGCAACCTCGGCCTCCTGAGTAGCTGGGACTACAGGCATGCACTACCACACCCAGCTAATTTTTGTATTTTTAGTAGAGATGGGGTTTCACCATGTTGGCCAGGATGGTCTCGATCTCTTGACCTTGTGATCCACCTGCCTTGGCCTCCCAAAGTGCTGAGATTACAGGTGTGAGCCACTGCGTCTGGCACCATCTCTCTTTTTAAAAAAATTTGGATATTTAATTTCAGTTTCAATGATCTGAACAGAAGTTAAATAAGTCTTGTAACTTTGAGGAAGTCTTCAGACTGTTTTAAATAACATTTCTTAACAAAGCATTTAAGTACAAGTTAAAACTGCAGGCCTTTGTGTGAATTGTAAGGTGCTATGGAGGACAGAAAAATCGAAGGGTGAGTTAGCATAGCACAGGGATTAAAAGTAGGCATTTTTAATTCAGACTTCCCATGCTATAATCCTGAATTGCACTAATTAGCTCTTTATCCTGGAACAAGCTATACAACCTTTCTGTGCTTCATCCATACAATGGGAACCATAATAGCTTAATACATGTTAATACATGATACATGTAATATATATACGTAATACATGTAAAGTGCTTGATCCACAGCTGGTAAGTGGTAACTACCTGATAAATGTTAGCTGCTATAATTAGTATAATAATTAGTAGTAACAAGATATAGTCCCTCCCCTTAATTTTATATTAACAATTTTATATTTTAGTATATGCAATGTTTTCAACAGATTAAAATAAATATAATTATTTTTCTTACTTTTTCAAATATTTTAAAACTTTGTAAACTAGGATGTGTTTGCTATACATGAGAAATTTTTAAATAGTATGGTAAAGTTCTCTCTGCATTTTGTGATGGACAATAAAGGACACATTTGGTGTGCCCTTATTCTAAAATCAGAACTGCTGATAAAATATACTGGTTTTTTATTTTACTAAAATGTGTTAAGTTTTTGAGTTGAATTGTTTATATGTTAAGAAATCTAGCTTTGCTGTCGATAAGATGTTTTTCTTAGAATAGAAAAATTCTTGCCAGGCGTGGTGGGTGGCTCACTCCTGTAATCCCAGAACTTTGGGAGGCCAAGCTGGTGGAACGCTTCAGCCCAGGAGTTCGAGACCAGCCTGGGCATCATGGCGAAACCCCGCCTCTACAAAAAATAAAAAATTAGCCAAGCATGGTGGCAGCTATTCAGGAGGCTAAGGTAGGAGGATCACTTGAGCCCGGGAGGCGGAGGTTACAGTGAGCTGAGATCACGCCACTACACTCCAGCTGGGTGACAGAGCAAGAACCTGTCTAAAAACAAAAACAAACACAAAAGAAAAATTCTCAAATGCCTATTTATTAAAACTTTTGCAGTAATTGGGACAACTTGTAAGGTTTTTTAAGTTAAATTATTTCAGTAAATATATAATACATTTTATATATAATATAGTACATTTATATATAAATGTAATAATAATTGTAAATATACAAATAGATAAAACTTCATGAGAAAGTGTATTGTACTAGCCACTGGTGTTATTATAATGAATAAAAAATTGGTTAACATCTCCATTAGCAAGGAAATGCAAATCAAGGTACCAATATTTACAACCATTAATTGACAAAAATCTGAAGCAACTATTATAACTATTGTTGGCTAGATGTAAAGGAAAGATTCCTCTCATGTAATATGGTGGTAATGTGAGAAAGCAATCCAGTAACACTTATTAAAATGAAAAATACCTAAACCTTTCAACCTGGCAATCCTGTTCCTGGGAAAATATTCCACTAAAGTAAAACCATTACTAAATAAATATACATTAGAAACTATTTTAAAAGATCAGTTGATAAGCAAAATTTAATATCTGGATTTAAAATCATCTGAAATGGAATAGACTTCTAATACATGAATTTTAGAACTGCCGTCTTGTCTTCATTTTTGAAGGATAAAATACTACTTAAATTCGAAATGTTCACAAATTTGTAATGTTAAAGTTTGTTTGAATGAGTTAGGCTTTACTATAACACATTTAGAGGATGGGTCAATAGGTGCAGCAAACCACCATGGCATGCATATACCTATGTAACAAACCTGCACATGTATCCAGAATTTAAAGTAAAATTTTAAAAAAAGAAAAAGGAAAGAAGTCGTCTCCAAAATGCTAATGTGGAAGCTGCAGCAAGTTATCCAGAAAATTTAACTAATATCATTGATGAAGGTGGCTACAGATTTTTCAATGTACACAAAACAGCCTTCTATTGGAAGAAAATGCCATTTAGGACTTTCATAGGTAGAGAGGAGAAGTCAGTGCCTTACTACAAAGCTTCAAAGGACAGGCTGATTCTCTCGTTACAGGCTAATGCAACTGGTGACTTTAGTTGAAGCCAGTGCTAATTTACCATTCCAAGAATCCTGGTGCCATTAAGAATTATGCTAGTCTGCCTGTGCTGTAGAAATGGAATAACAAAACATGGATGAAAGTAATTCTATTTACACCATGGATTGCTGAGTACTTTAAGCCCACTGTTGAGACTTACTACTCAGAAAAAAAAAGATTCCTTTCAAAGTATTACTGCTCACTGACAATGCACCTGGTCACCCAAGAACTCTGATGGAAATATACAAGGAAATACATGTTGTTTTCCTGCCTGCTAACAAAACACCCATTCTGCAGAGTGTGGATCAAGGAGTAATTTTGACTTTCAAGTCTTATTATTTAAGTAATATATTTTGTCAGACTATAGCTGCCACAGATAGCAATTCCTCTGATGGATCTGGGAAAAGTAAATTGAAAACCTCTTGGAAATGATTCACCATTCCAGATGCCATTAAGAACATTTCATGAGAGGAAGTCAAAATATCAACATTAACAGCAGTTTGGAAGATGATTCCAGCCCCCATGGATGACTTGAAGGATTCAAGACTTCAGTGGAGGAAGGAACTGCAGATGAGACGGAAATAGCACGAGAACTAGAATTAGAAATGGAGCCTGAAGATGTGACTGAATTGCTGCAATCTCATGATCAAACTTGAATGAATGAGGAGTTGCTTCTTACAGATGAGCAAAGAAAGTGGTTTCATAAGGTGGAAAGTACTCCTGCTGAAGATGCTGTGAACATTGTTGAAATGACAAGAAAGGATTTGAAATATTACATAAACTTAATTGATATAGTGACAGGTTTTAGAGGATTGACTCTGACTTTGAAAGAAGTTCTACTGTGGGTAAAATGCTATCAAACAATGGTTCATACTACAGAGAAATATTTCATGAAAGGGTGAGTCAATAAATGAGGCAGATATCGTTGTCTTATTTTAAGAAATTGCCTCCACCACCCCAACTTGCAGCAACCACCTCCCTGATCAGTCAGCAGCCATCAACATTAAGGCAAGACTGTTCACTGACAAAAAGATTATAGTTCCGTGAAGGTTCAGATGATCGTTAACAGTTTTTAGCAATAAAATATTTTAAAATTTAAAAAATTTTGTGTTTGTAATAATATAATAGTATTAATAATTACATTTTCAAGATGTTTTTATTTTATGACTAAATTATAGCAAGTATATAACTTAATTACACTTTTGTGATGTATCCCAAAATAAATCAAATATTTATTATGTGCAGTTTGCCAGGCTTCTTATTTTGCATTTCTCCAGTCTTTCTTTGTTTTATTTTTATTATTTTTTTTAGAGACATGATCTTGCTCTATTGTCCAGGCTGGAGTGCAGTGACACAATCATAGCTCTCTGCAGCCTAGAATTCCTGGGCTCAAGCAATCCTTCCACCTCAGCCTCTCAATGAGCAAGGACTACAGTCACATGCCACTACACCTGGTTATTTTTTTTTTAAGAGACAGTGTTTCACTATGTTGCCTAAGCTGGTCTCAAACTCCTGGGCTCAGGTGATCCTCCCCACTCAGCCTCCTAAAGGGCTGGGATTACTGGCATGAGCCACCGCACTGGGCCCAGCCTCCCTTTAGATAACAACTCTGGTTCTCTTTGTTTCAAAGTTTTGCTTTCCTTATCTTATTAGAAAAAGATAGAACTTTAGAGGTCTCCCAGGACTCTCATGGACAAATAGAGAGTTTGAATATCTAAGAGGGTAAGTCAAAGTCACAAAGCTAATTAAGTAGCACTGTCTGGTTGTGTGATTGTGTGTATGTGTGTATGTGTGTGTGTGTGTGTGTGTCACAGAGAGACATAGAGAAAATATGTTGTCTGGCAATTGTAAATGATCATCCCAAAGTTGCTAAATTAATCATTAATTCTTTGGAGACAGTTTACTCATTTCCTCTACAGCTATAATTATAGCTTTAGATTCAGATAGCGATACTATAAGGCATGTTTAGCTTCTGACGATACCGTTTTGTCTATAGGATGTTCTAGATTGAATTGTCTGGAACACTTAATCTAACGCACCCTCCAACACACACAGACACAGACACTCGCATTCCAAAGGTGTTTCTTTTGCCTCTCACTCTACTCTAGTATTCATTAAGTGGCAATAGCCTGATCAGTCTTGGTGAGCAAGATGCATGCATGTTTGTGAGTCTATGTGTATCCTGCATCCTTGCTATTATGGCTTTTTTGGTCATACTCTGGTTGTGCCAGCACAAGTTAGTTCGTGACAGAGTCCAACAAATACAAACTGGCTGTGTCATTCTGTCTTCTTGGTTTTTTACTGCGTCTTCTGTGACGGATACTCCCTGATGAATGACAGCTGAGATCTTCACTTAGTATAGGCCATTACTTTCTTCAGGTTTCTAAGAACAATCCTGGCAACATTTTGGGACCATCTCCCAGGGGTCTTGCTAGGTTGTTGTGGTAGGGAGAATAATGGCTCCAAAGATGTCAAATCTTCATCCCTGGAGCCTGTATGTTACTGTATGTACTCCTAAATAGCATGTTGTTTATTATGACACATTAAGCAGCGAGCACAGACCTGGTAGTATAAGGAAAGGAAAATATTTCTACTATTTAATGAAAACTCCCAGTTGAAGATAAGCTAAATAGATACTATGGATCATGATCTGACTTCAGATTCCCAAAGCACTTACAAGATCCCCTTATAGGGATATCAGTGGACAATGTAGTCTTGAAAAACAGCTTTTCATAGTTGGAGCATCTAGAAGGCAAAATCATCAGAAATATGGCTAGAGTTTTCTGCTCTGTATTTTCTGTTTCTAAGCTTTCCATGGTCTACCTATACCTCCTAGTTTAGTGAAAACACAGCATTTTCATGAGTTGTAATAAATGTCCTCAGCTGATACTGCAGCAAAGCATGAATGAGCAACACGAATCTCAACAGTTTGTGGTTAGGAAAAGCCAAATACAAATATAAATCCAGGTCCAGCTCATTAGGTAATTATGTCTTAAATGATAATGTAGTTGTAGTGGCGGTCTTGGTGATAACAACTCTCAACATATCTATCTTTTGAATCACACTAGTATCACCTGTCTGGTTAACTGCTGTATATGGTGTCCAGCTATCATCTTAGCATTTTCTTTATCTTCTGAAGATTCATTTTGTTACTGTCTTAGGTTATTTCTCGTTGTCTGTACTTCATGTCTTCCTCTTTCTTGGTTTATTTCTTGTTTTAAATGTGCTTATCTCCTAGTTGTTTCTTTAGAGGAAGGGAATGAGATACAAATTTTTTGACTTTCTGTGTTTATCTTACATTTCTATTTGATGATATTTTGGCTGGCTATAGAATTCTAAATTAGAAATTATCTTCCTTTTGATTTTTTTCTTTTGAGACGGAGTCTCGCTCTGTAGCCCAGGCTGGAGTACAGTGGTCCCATCTCAGCTCGCTGCAGCCTGCACCTGCTGGACTCAAATGACCCTCCTACCTCAGCCTCCCAAGTAGCTGGAACTACAGGCATGCACCACCACACCTGGCTAATTTTTGTATTTTTAATACAGATGGGATTTCACATGTTGGCCAGGCTGGTCTTGAACTCCTGAGTTCAAGCAATCCACTCACCTAGGCCTCCCAAAGTGCTGGGATTACGGGCATGAGCCACGTGCCTGGCTTGGGCTTTTGAATTTTAGACTTTTTTGTTTTCTTTTTTTAATCTTCATCTTACTTCCTCTGTTGCTATTGAAAAGTTCGAAATTGTTCTGAATCCTAATATTTTATTTTTCTTTCTTAAAACTTGTAGAATCTTCTCTTTGTTCCTGGGTTCTAAATTTTGCAGTCATGTGCCTTTCTATACATATATGTTTCATTCATTATACCAGGTATGTAGTCACTTTTATCTATCAACAAATGTCCTGGGAAACTTTCTTATTTTGTTGATAATTTCCTGCCTTCTGTTTTTTTCTGTTTTCTCATTATACAGCTTTGCTTTCTGGATGATGGATCTCCTAGACTTATAATCTGGTTTATTACTTTTCTCTCCTATTTTTCATATCTTCTTGCTTCTGGAATATTTCTATAACTTAAACATTTAACCCTTCTGTTGAATTTTTCACTTCTGCTGTTTTGCTTTTAATTTGAAAGAGCTTTTTATTCTTCAAATATTTCTTTTTCATAGTACCCTTGTCCAGCCTAGGTAACATAGTGAGACCCTCTCTGTACAAAACAGTTGAAAATTAGCCAGGCATGGTGGCATGTGTCTGTAGTCCCAGCTACTGCACACCAGCATGGGTGATAGAGTGAGACCCTGTCTCAAAAAAAAAAAAAAAAAAAAGTTCCCTTGTTCTAGTTTTGTGCATGTACTTGTATCTCTGAAGATAATAATGAAAGTGTTTCTGACATTTTCCTCTGTCTGCAAAGTTTCCATTTCTTTCAAGTGTCTATTTGTTCAGGACTCTATATTTTGTATTTATAGGCATTTTTCATATGTCCAATAATGTTTAGCAGTCTATTCATATTTATCAGTAGGGATTAAAAAGCTAATTGGAATCTCTAAGCATCTGGGTGGGACTTACTATGTTTGAGCTTCACTATAGTTAATGTGAGTAGTCTGTTTGTTGGGAACTTTCCCCCATGCCCACTCCCACCCATCTATATCTTTAGAACTTTTTGTCTTATTTAGCCTGGTTTGATTTTCCAAAGAAGTCTTCCAGTCCTTTGCCTGAAGACAAAGGGTCTGACTGCCAACAGTCGAGAAGTTTAGAAGGGATGAAGGCCTGGGGGTTTGGGAGATGGTGGTGATGAGTTTGCATATGGTCACTTTATCTCTGTTTTTTCATCTGAAGCTGATGCCAACTGTTTCTGATATCCCCATTTCAAAAACTCTCCTGTCAGGATGTGCAAAGACATTTGACAAGCACATGGAATGGAAGATGGAAAAATAACTACTTCTCAAGCAGCCTTATTTTAGCATGTACATGCCACTCTCCTTCAATCCCAGAGATACCTGGAATCCTATCCCTATGCTTTGGAGGATTCTGCGGTGTAAATGGAGTTGATTCTCAGCTTTCCCACTGCCAGCTTGAGATTGGACTTTGTCAGATGTGCTAAATTAGTTACCACCCTTCTATCTGCTCTCTTTCTTCCAAAATGTTGTCATTTTTTTCCTTCCTTGTTCTCCTAGTCCTTGCTGATTTTTGTCTACATTTAAAAAGTCTTTTACTATAGTTTTAGGGGGTTTGCAGAGATAATCCAGTTAGATACAGATCTTTAATCTGCCATCCGGTGCTGGAACTGAGATCATAAGTATTTAGAGAAAGGATCAACAAACTTCTTCTTAAACTACTTTAGACTAGTAGGCCAGACTGACTCTGTCTCAATTGCTCAGCTCTACTGTTGCGAGGTGAAAGCAATCATAGATGATACATAAACAAGTGTACATGACTGTGTTCCAGTAAAATGTTATTTACAAAACAGGCAGGCAGCTTGCAGCTCAATGTTTTCTAATCCGTTACTTCCATCACCCCCAAAAAGTTTTCTCTTGTGCTCCTTTGCAGCCAGTCTCTTCTTCCCATTTCCTGACCTTGCTGACTGCTGACCTGCATTCTAACACTATGGTTTTGGCTTTTCTAGAATTTCCTAACAATTGAAACACATTGCATGTAGTCTTTTGTGTCTAGCTTCTTTCTCTTAGCTGAATTTTTTGTTTTAGATTAATAAATGACAGAAAATTAATAATAGATTTTAAGCTAGGTTCAGTGTCTCTCTTATATGATGGCGGAAGCTATTGAAGGAAAAGGACACCCTGAACTTTCAGAAAACAGACTCCTTCATTTCACAGAGAAGGTCTTTTCTCATGTGAACCTGGCACATGATACTGATAGCTACATAAGCAACACTCGTGTCCCTTTGTCTTAATGGCCCCTCGCTGTTTTGTTCATTACTATAAAGAATAGCAATACTCGTTATGCCTGCATGAATATTAAATGTGTTTTAACAGGGTTATATAAAGTGATTAAGATTACAAATATGAACTCAGACTACCTAGGTTTGAATTCTGGCTCTGCCAAATAATAACAGTTTTCTTGAGTAAGTTTCCTAATCATTCTTTACCTGTTCATCTGATTATGGGGATAATAATGGTACCTAATTCATAGGATTAAATGACATAAATAGTCGTCCTTCAGTATCCATAGGGAACTGGTTTCAGGACAGCCCCCGCTTCACCCTTCAGATACCAAAATCCATGCATGCTCAAGTCCCTTACATAAAATGGCATAGTATTTGCATGTAGCCTCTACACATCCTCCCATAGACTTTAAATCATCTCTAGATGACTTTGCTACCTGATGTATTGTAAATGCTATGTAAATAGTTGTTAATACTGTATTATTTAAGGAATGATAACAAGAAAATAAAGTCTGGACATGTTGGGCATATATACTACCATTCTTTCTTTTTCTTAAATATTTTTGGTCATTGGTTGGTTGAATCCACTAATGCAGAACCCACAGATAAGGAGAGTCGACTGTTTTAAGATCAGTGGATGCCACAGTATGTGCTGTAGAGGCATTTTTAGTTAACATTATTATGGTTGCATTGTAGATTACACTGAAAGAAAAGACCTAAATTTTATTAAAGTGAGTAGGATCGTCAGTGTTTACTTTGATGAAAATTCCCAGGAGCACAGTGGAGCCCAGTTTTGGAATCTAAGAATCTTACCAGTTCTATCATCCTCCTATTCCAGGTCACACCCATTTTGTGACAATATGACCCAGTCACCAAGTATTTGTCACCCTGTCTGTAAAGAATGGGCCATAATTATTTGTTTAGTCTTTTCTTTTGCTATAATATTAACTTATTTTTACTGACCACTTCTTTAACTGGGTTTAAATTTTATATTCAAATAGATAAAAAGAAAAGTTTTTATGTCAGCCCAATATCAGAGCCATTTGTTAACATTTTAATACATATGATTTAAAAGGATACTTAGTATAGCGTAGAAGTTCAAACACTAGAACCACACAGACTGGCTTGCAATTATAATGGTTTTATGACCTTGAGCTTAATTAATCACTGTAAATTGCTATATTCAGAGTATCTGCATCATAAAATCTAATGTAAAGACCAAATGAGAGAAAGCATGTAGCCAGTTCAAGTGTCTAGTGTCCAACACAAGAGATGGCGATAGTGTTGCCTTAGGGTAGTAAGAATAGAAGTAGAGATAAGCTTATGAATTCTAGAAATATTTCAAAGGATGAGTTAAATTGGATACATGTGGGTGATAGAAGAAGAGGAAGATGTCAAGGGTGACTTCCAGATTTTTGGCTTGAAAAAAACGGGTGGGTGGAGATACCACTTAACAAGTTGGGAAAGTATAGATATTGTGGTGTTGGGAATCCAATTCAGAGTTTACTTTTGGACATGGTAAATGTGAAATATCTGCTCAATTCAAATATTTTAATATGGTTCTGAGTACTTATACTTTGTCAGTTATATTCACTACAAATGTCTCCTGTGCATAACCATTTATAATTTTATTAATGTAGCCATATTGACCATTAACGTAGCCTTGAATCTGTCTTCAAGATTGAGTGCTGTCAGAAATCATGAAATTCTTTGAAACTAGTGAGAACAAAGATACAGCATACCTGAATTTCTGGGACACTGGTAAGGCGGTGTTAAGAGGGAATTTTATAGCACTGAATACCCACATCAAAAAGTTAAAAATATCTCAACTTAACCTAACTTCGAGGAACTAGAGAAGCAGGAACAAATCAATCTCAAAGAAGACAAGAAATAACCAAAATAGAGCTGAACTGAAGGAAATTGAGACATGAAAAACCATACAAATGATCAATGAATCGTAGAATTGGCTTTGTGAAAAAATTAATAACATAGACTGCCACTTAGCCTGATAAAGAAAATAAGAGAGAAGATCTAAATCAATGTAATCAGAAATGACAGAGGGGACATTACCCCCAACCCCACAATAATACGAAACACTATCAGAGACTACTGTGGACACTTTGTATGCACACAAACTAGCAAACCTGGAAGAAATGGATAAATTCCTGGACATATACAACCTCCCAAGACTGAACCAGGAAGAAATTGAATCCCTGAACAGACCAATAATGAGTTCCAAAATTGAATCAGTAGTAAAAAGCCTATCAACCAAAAAAAAAAAAAGCCCAGGACCAGATCGAGAAAGGACTTCACCCTAATCCATTCTATGAGGCCAGCATCATCCTGATACTGAAACCTGGCAGAGACACAACAAAAAGAAAAATTCAGGCCAATATCCTTAATGAACATAGATGCAAAAATCCTCAGCTAGCAAAGCAAATCCAGCAGCACATCAAAAAGCTAATCCACCACAATCAAGTAGGCATCATGCCTAGAACATAAGATTGGTTCGACATATGCAAATCAATGAATGTGATTAATCAAATAAAACTAAAGACAAAAACTACATGCTTACCTTAATAGATGCAGAAAAGGCTTTCAATAAAATTCAACATTTTTAATGTTAAAAACTGTCAATAAACTAGGCATTGAAGGAACATACTTCAAAATAATTGGAGCCATCTATGACAGACCCACAGCCAACATAATACTGAATGGGCAAAAGCTGGAAGCATTCCCCTTGAAAACTGGAACGTTACAGGGATGCTCTCTCTTACCACTCCTATTCACCATAGTATTGGAAGTCCTGGCCAGAGTAATCAGGCAAGAGAAGGACATAAAAAGCACCCAAATATGAAGAGAGGAATTCACACTATCCTTGTGTGCAGATGACATGATTCTATACTTAGACCACCACATAGTTTCTGCCCAAAAGCTCCTTGATCTGTTAAACAATTTCAGCAAAGTTTCAATGCACAAACACAAGTAACATTCCTATCCACCAAACAACAGTCAAGCTGAGAGGCAAATCGGGAACAAGTCCTATTCACAGTTGCCACAAAAACAGAATAAAATATCTAAGAATACGACTAACCAGGGAAGTAAAAGG
This sequence comes from Theropithecus gelada, assembly GCF_003255815.1. Lineage (NCBI taxonomy): Eukaryota > Metazoa > Chordata > Mammalia > Primates > Cercopithecidae > Theropithecus > Theropithecus gelada. The sequence continues at coordinate 89,302,073 of NC_037673.1, read as the reverse complement.
TCTCCATAATGAGAATTACAAAACACTGCGCAAATAAATCAAAGATGATTCAAACAAATGGAAAAACATTGCATGCTCATGGATAGGAAGAATCAATGTCATTAAAATGGCCATACTGCCCAAAGCAATTTACAGATTCAGTGCTATTCCTAATGACCAATGACATTCTTCACAGAATTAGAAAAGCCTTTTTTTGTTTGAGACAGAGTCTCGCACTGTCGCAGAAAAAGCTATTTTTAAAACTTCACATGGAACCAAAACAGGGCCTGAATAGCCAAGGCATTCCTAAGCAAAAAGAACAAAGGTGTAGGTATCACATTACCACTTCAAACTCTACTGCAAGGCTACAGTAACCAAAACAGCATGGTATTGATACAAAACAGATACATATACCAATGGAACAGAATAGAGAGCCCAGAAATAATGCCACACACCTACCGCTGTCTGATCTAACACAAAGCCTATGGAAACAAGCAATGGGGAAAGGAGTACCTATTCAATAAATGGTGCTGGGATAACTAGATAGCCATATGCAGAAGATTGAAATTGGACAGACATCATATACACAGATCAATTTAAGATGAATTTAAGACTTAAATGTAAAACTTAAAACTCTAAAAACCCTGCAGGAAAACCTAGGATATACATCCTGGACATAGGACCTGTCAAAGATTTCAAGGCAAAGACAACAAAAGCAATCACAATAAAAACAAAAATTGACAAGTGAGACCTAATCAAAGTAAAGAGCTCTACACAGCAAAAGAAACTATCAACAGAGTAAAGAGACAATCTATAGAATAGGAAAAATATTTGCTTACTATGCATCTGACAAAGGTTTAATATACAAAATCTGTAAGGAGCTTAAACAAATTTATAAGCAAAAAACAAACATCCCCATTAAAATGTAGGCAGAATACATGAACACTTTTCAAAAGAGTCATACATGTGGCCAACAAGCATATGAAAAAATGCACATCAGTAATCGTTAGAGAAATGAAAGTTGAAACCACTCTGAGATGCCATCTCACAGCAGCCAGAATGGCCATTATTAAAAAGTCAAAAAATAGCAGATGCTGGTGAGATTGGGGAGAAAACGGAACACTAATACGCTGTTGGTGGGAGTGCAAATTAGTTCAGCCTTTGTGGAAAGCAGTGTGGCGATTTCTCAAAAAACTTAGAATTACCATTCGACCTAGCAGTCTAGTGGGATTTATTTTTATGGTGGAGTGTATTATATTCCTTTGGGTATATTGGATATATAAATCATTCCACCATAAAGACACATGTATTTGTTTGTTCATTGCAGCACTATTCACAGTAGCAAAGACATGGAATCAATCTAAATGCTCATCAGTGGTAGACTGTAGAAAGAAAATGTGGCACATATACACCGTGGAATACTACACAGCCATTGAAAAAGAATGAGATCATGTCCTTTGCAGCAACATGGATGGAGTTGGAGATCATTATCCAGAGCAAACTAATGCAGGAACAGAAAACCAAATACCATATGTTCTCACCTATAAGTGGGAGCTAAACAATGAGAACACATGGACAGAAAAAGGGCCTACTTGAGGGTGGTGGTGGGAAGAGGGAGAGGATTTTTAAACATACTTATTGGGTACTATACTTATTACCTAGGTGACTAAATAATCTGTACACCAAACTCCACAACACACAGTTTACGTATATAACAATCCTTTGCATGTGTCTCTAAACCTAAAATAAAAGTTAAAAGATAGCATTAGGAGATATACCTAATGTAAATGACGAGTTAATGGGTGCAGTACACCAACATGGCACATGTATACATATGTAACAAACCTGCACGTTGTGCACATGTACCCTAGAACTTAAAGCATAATGAAAAAATTAATAAATACATAAACAGATAAAAAGATTGAATGCCTCCAATAATGTCTTGACACCTAAAAGGTAGAAACAAATTGATAGTCTCAAGGTATCTCCAGCTTATAGACTTTTTTTTGTCTATTTTCATTATGTTTAAAGTTGAATCTTGTGAAATTGATATTTTTCAAGGTCAAAAATTTCTAATACTGGTACCTTATATGGTTCAATTTAATATTTTGAGACTGAATAATGTCCTTCAATTTTGAATATGTTTTTAGTATATGCATGCTATACTGTTACTTTTATGAATCCAGTATACACCTAGTACTTTAATCATCATTAAATACAAATGCATACAATTTGTAAAAGAGCATACATTTAAAATATGCCAAAATGAAGAAAACATTTTAATTTAAATTATTTAATTGGATAAAATAAAATTACGTCTCATGTGACAATGTAAAATATGTTTTACATATAACTGTTCTTATAAATGTTTTGTTCTATATTAATGCACAATTTATACTTGGTTAATACACAGAAGAGTTAAATAACAGAATCATCTAAAAGTTTAAAGCTTAAAGCTAAAGCACAAAATTTCCTTGTGTTTGTCTTTCTGGATTAGAGCCATATCTTCTGTGTTCCATTTTTTCTGGAAGGATACTCCACTGGCCAATTGCTGAAAATAAAAATTTTCTTTCATCTTATCCTTGTGGATTGGACGAGTACAAGATGGTAACTTACATTTTTGCATCCTCCATCCAGCAGACTAGAATATCTACCTTCCATTTGGATTTTATTGAGCCATACTTTTCCCAGTGGAAAGCCTTAACTTTTTAGAAGAAAGAATGTCGCTTTGTAAATTTTGTCATAAAACAGGTGTAGATTTTATATTAGTGTGATTTCTCCAGTTGATATCACCAATGTAAATAGCAAATCAGTGGCAATACTAAGGGCAGATGGTAGACAGTGTGGAGTGTGTGTGTACATATATACTTATATACATATTTATATGATGTGGACATAACTGAAATTAGTGACATAGGTATGTGGTGAAGTCACAGAGGTTAGATTTGATTATTAAAAGATATTTTGTTAATAGATACGCTTACCAGTATAATCACAGATTTATATGAAGTAAAAAATCTTGAATTTTTGACTTTAAAATTGGACATTTAAAAAACCTTTACATCCATTAAATTTTCAGTTTACTTTTTCCAAAATCAATTATAAGTTTAAAGTGTATATTATAGGAGTACTCACTTTTTGTAACTTTGTAGCAACAGGTTAGCTGAAGAAAAATCTGTCAAACTTGGCAATGGTTCAGAAAATATGTGAACCTGTCACTGTAAGCAGTCTCAAAGGGCGAAATGCATTACAGGAGCTAATTAACCTTAGAAAATAATTACACAAATATGCAAATGTTGTTTAGATAATTCCATGTGCTATCAGCTCGGGTAGTCCATCATAAATGCAATGCCTAGGTAGTAGAATCTGGCATAGTTGATAAGGCTTTGGTTACTGCATCACTTCTGTTTGGCATTTAAGGATTAATGATGGCAAGAGTACATTAGGAAATTCAACCTGTATTCTGAATGTAGCAGAGCTCTGGTGTAAATATCCTATGCACTCTACCACCAGCAAATGCTAATTAATGAATTTAGGTCTTTTCATACACTTTGTACGTTAGCATATTCTAAAGTCATCGAATTTAAATCAAGTTGCTCAATACAAAATGCACTCTAATGTGAAATTCATGGGGAAACCTGTGGAATAGGTTTAGTATGTTTGCATTTCTGCAATTGAAGCATATTAGAAAGCCTTTCCTATTGAAATCTGTTTAGTCTCAAAATACACTGCTGATAATATACACTCTCTGGATTGTCACAATCTATAAATATATAATGATTGTAGACACAATGTGGACTGTGGGTTGGAATGACACAAATGTGCCTTGGAATAGCATCACCACATTTATAAAATTGGGATTTTAGTATGTATTATTAGTAATGTAATATTCCAGAAATATATATACACATATATTTAAAACTACTCTTAAATTTATTAATTTCTATGTTTAACATTTGTAGAAGGCTGCAAATATTTGGCAGAATTTGTTAAATCCAAAAATGATGGGAATCTAGCTTTCTTAAATACTGTAAATAGTAAAAAGCCTTAATTTTGTGAAAGCCTTGGGAAGTAACACATATGAAAGTTGAATTTTTTATAACTAAGGCTTATCTCCCTTATATTTTGTTTTCTAAAGTAATATTTTGAATAAAACTATTTAATTGTATGTCACTGGTCTTTCAGAAATAGAGTTCATATAGCATCATTAGCCTTCTTGAAATGACCCAGTGTCAATGTTGTGCTTGTCAGTTATTGTGCTTTGAATATGGCAATGCCCTTAAGTTGCTAATAACAATACTCATAGTCTCGCACTAGGTGCTGCATGTGCTCTTTTAATTTTTCTGGTTTTCCCGTTTCTTCAGTTAGTAGCAAACTTCCAACTATCACTTATTACTCTTACTTCTTCTTACTCTTAAACCTATTTGAAACAACCTTTCTCATTTGCTAGTTGGAAATGCTCAGTGGGTTCAGATGATATATTTGGTGTACACATGTTTTCATGTCAAATGGGAGCTAAACATTGTTTACTTATGGACGTGAAGATGGCAACAAAGACATTGGGGACTACCAAAGGTGAGAGAGAAGTAGGGGGCAAGGGTTAAAATACTAACTGTTGGATACTACGCTCACTGCCTGGATGATGGGATCATTCATATCTCAAACCTCAGCACTATACAATGTACTCATGTATCAACTTGCACGTGTACCCGCTGAATCTCAAATAAAAATTAAAGTTATTTTTTAAAAGATTTGAAGATGTAAAAACCCTGCTCAGATGCTAATTCACCCTAAGAAGACATCAGTAATTGCTAAGTGGTATTTCTGATTTTCCTGTTGTTTATTTGTTTAGTATAAAAAGCATGCACTTTGTAGAAAGTCTGGCCATTCAGAAAAGTGTGAAGAAACTAAAAATAGAAAACTAGTCGTATTCCAACCATCAGTAGACAGCTCAACTGCTTTTAGTGTTTTATTTGATTTATTCTTTTGAAAAGTCTTTTTCAAGCTTTTTTATATGATAAAAATTATGCTACATATCATATTAGATAAGCTGCATGTATTATAAACTCATAGAATAGCTACATAATATTTCATTCAACAGATAAACTATTATTTATATTTTCATTATTGGATACTTATGCTTTATCCAAAGTTTTGCTTTTATAAATGAGACATTGATGACTATTTTTGACCACCAATCTTTTGCCACATTCCAGATTATTAGAAGCTGGATTCCTGAAATGAAGCTTAAATACTCATTTGTTTTCATTTTTGAAATGTACTCCAAAATATTTTGTCCACAGTATCACTGCCAATAACACAAGCATTGTTAATTATTTTTTGAATGCCTGTAGCATGCCTTGTATTTATAGTTTGAATTAAAAAGATAATCTATTTTCAAGTTGGTTATATTCTAGAAGGAAGGAAAAGCGACTTGACATTAAACAAATTGAGTAGAGAAGAACCAATGAAATGGTATAGGATTCAAATTAAGCTACCATGGCTGATGGTAGAGCTGGCAGGTAATCCTGAGCCAGCAATATTTTGCAGTTGTTTTAAAAAGGGCATGATAATAATACATGTAAATAGTTATAAATATGTTACATATATTTCTTATAAGACATTTCTTATAAATAACTAGTTCCATTTCTGCATGAGATTCTGACCTTCAGTTGACTTTCTGGCTCTTCTCCTGGAAGCCTGATATAGTGGTGTGTTAGGTTGAGTTTCCCAGATAATAAATTTTGAAATGGAAGTTTACATGCAGGAAGATGGTTGAGGAGTCCTCTTGGGATCAGCACTCGTAGGGTAGTGAAAAAAATAGAATTGGACAGGAGTTGAACTGCAGTGTAGTCACAACAAAGCCCTCAGCTAACCCCATGGTAGTCTCTGGATCTGAGATAACTTTACAAAGATGTTCTGCCATAGGCAAGTGACCAGGGGTAGGACTGTAAGCTTAAGCAAGGTTGCTTTTTGGCTGAGGGCAATTTCTAGAGTGCCTCAGCTAAGGCCAGCACTCCCACAGCTAAGGAAATGAGTGCCTTATAACTGAAGGGATTCTGGGCAGCACATCATAGCATTCACTCTTAAGTGGATGGTCGCTAGACAATATTGCCTGTGGTTAAAAAAAAAAAAAAAAAAAAAAATGACCCCTAATTTGTCTCCATCAGGATTAGTAGGAATTAGAACATGGTATACCATAGCTTTGATCTTCCCTAAGAATAGTGACTCAGAATTGATCACATCTCTTATGGGATGGGATCCTGAAAGCCATACCTATGGAGTTATTGCAAAGGTATTGGCTTCTGTGGGGTATAAGATTTTTTAAGCCAGAATAACTCCTGCATCTGCTCAAGGTGAGCCTGATTCCCTCACTCCAAAGTTAACACTCCATATTCGAAAGATAGTAAATCCTCAGAGGTTCTGGGGGTTGCCACAAGGACTGCTGCAAGGCTCCCACTAAAAAGTAGTGTCTGGTGGCTGCCCGGCTAGCAAGGTTGATTCCCTTTCTACATCTTTTGTTTTTTTTATTTTTTTTATTTTTTTTTTTTTTTTGAGACAGAGTCTCGCTCTGTTGCCCAGGCTGGAGTGCAGTGGCGGGATCTCAGCTCACTGCAAGCTCCGCCTCCCGGGCTTATGCCATTCTCCTGCCTCAGCCTCCCGAGTAGCTGGGACTACAGGTGCCCACCACCTCGCCCGGCTAGTTTTTTGTATTTTTTTTTTAGTAGAGACGGGGTTTCACTGTGTTAGCCAGGATGGTCTCGATCTGCTGACTTTGTGATCCACCCGTCTCAGCCTCCCAGAGTGCTGGGATTACAGGCTTGAGCCACCGCGCCTGGCCTCTATATCTTTTTTAGTCTATGGATGTCAAGTGTGGCCAGAATAGTCTTACGAGTTTGATGGTTTAGTTGAGCCTATAAAAGACCCCCTTGTGGATATTGTAGACATTTTTCAGTTGAGTCTCACTTTTTAGAATGTTTGGTTTAAAAGTCTAAAGCTAAAAACTATAATTTCAGCTTGACCTTAGTCAAACTGAAGATATTTAAGTACTTGAAGCACATGGAAACTTGAAGTTTCTCTTTCCCACTGCTGACAGGCCATTAACAGATATTATCTCCATTGACTGTGGAGGAAAAGACTCAGCTATAGTACTATTATCTGTAAGCAGTAGAAACAACTGTGGGTTCTTAGCTCCCTTTAGTCATAGATGGGCCTGGCTGGCACTTTCCCTCAAATCCTGTGACTCACAAAATTTTGCTCATTTTTCTTTTATGATGATTCATTCTATCCCTTTCTTTCCATTCACTCTGCTACCACCCTGAGGAGTATTATAGTCTTTATCATCTCACATATGTGAATTACTGAACTACTCCTTGCCTTTAGGCTTTGTATAATCTGGGCTGCATTGCCTGTCTTATCTCAGACTGAGTTGCATAACTGAGTTTTGTCTAGGGCTCTCAGACTATTAATGTGTAATCCAGATTTTCCTGGAGCATAAGGTCCCTGGAAATAGATAGTGAGAGGGAAAGCTAGAAAGATAGTTTTAGAAAAGATGTTGGCTAAAGAGTTCCAGTTACTTTGTAGGCAAAATCATTTCAGTAAATGACTTTTTTTAAAGCAGTGGAGTGGCTTGATCAGAGCAAGGCTTCAAAAAGATTGATCTGGCAACAGAGTAAAGGGAAAAACTAGAACAAGGTTCCCCAATCCCCGGGTCACGGATTGGTACTGGTCCGTGGCCTGTTAGGAACTGGGCTGAACAGGAGGGATGAGCAGCAGGCGAGCAAGCCAAAGCTTCATCTGTGTTTACAGCTGTTCCCCATTGCTCACGTTACCACCTGAGCTCCACTTCCTATCCGATCAGTTGCAGTATTAGATTCTCATAAGAGCATGAACCCTATTGTGAACTGCGCATGTGAGGGATCTAGGTTGTGCGCTCCTTACGGGAATCTAATGCCTGATGATCTGTCACTGTCTCCCATCACCCCCAGAAGGGACCACCTAGTGGCAGGAAAACAAGCTCACAGTTCCCACTGATTCTACATTATGGTTAGTTGTATAATTATTTCATTATATATTACAATAGAAATAAAGTGCACAATAAAGGTAATGTACCTGAATCATCCCAAAACCATCCTCACCACTCTGTGGAAAGCTGTCTTCCACAAAACTGGTCCCTGATGTCAAAAAGGTTGGGGACCGCTGGACTAGAAAAATTGAGACTAAAGTCTATTGTAAGAAAACCTAAACAGTGGTGGGAATGGAAAGAATGAGACAAATAGGATCCCAACAGTATACAGGAAGAATTGGTGACTGAGAAGACAGCAGGGAGAACCTCACTGAGGTCAGATAGTATGGATTTATAATGGCTCATGAACCTTGGTTTCAGGACAGTCCAACAGGAACAAAGGAGGTAATACTCACACACTACTGCTTCTGAAGTCTTTATGTGTTAATACCTCTAACTTATTAAAGACCAGGATCATGGCATACTTATCATTCTTCCACCTCCACTTTCAGCACAGAGCTTAATGGGGACAGAGTAATCTAATTTATTATATACATACATATAAATATATATACACACACACATATATACATATAAATATATATATACACACACATATATACATATAAATATATATACACATACATATATGTAATCCTGTCCATATATGGAGTATTTAAGACCATCTCAGGTATTTAAGATGATTAGTTGTGCCAACCATCAATAGGTGGAAACTCTGGTAACTCTCCTTCTATTTTGTTTTCATATTTCTTTCATTGCGAGCTATAACTAGGGTGATCAGGTGTTCAGGATTTTTCTGTATAGTCCCAATTTGGACCTGTTTTCCCACTACAATTACTGATAATATCTTTCTTCTTCACTCTCAAAAGTTCAAACAACACATTGTATGGTCACTCCAGATATGTCTACAAAAAAGTACTAAATATGTATGGTTAGTTTAAATAATAACTATAAAGAACACACTTGTGTAACTGTCAAAGCAGACAAGAAATGGAATGCTGGTAGCCACTAAAAGTCAATTTCTTAGTCACAACTTCATTCCCTTCCTTAAAGTTAACCACTTTCCTCATTTTTATGATAACCATTTTCTTACTTTTTAAACTAATAAAAGATAAATTATCAAAGCCTAAAATCCCTATAAGGTTTTCCTTCCAACTCTTCTGTGTAGGTAATTTCATATTTATGTTACTAAGAAATGATTTTGGAAGTATGTTTGTATTTTAATATGTGACTACAAGGTTGTAGGTAATCAGCCTGAAGATAAATGTTGTGTTTTTGTTATTCATTTATTACACTAAGATTTAATGAACAAGAAGACATAGTTCTTGGCCTCAAGAATTTGATAATCTAACTAGTAATTACAGTACAGCTCCTTCAGTGCAATAATAGGAAGCATGCACAAGATGATGTTAGAAGACATTACCCTAGTCCTTGTGAAAAATAGAGCCGACTTTCCAGAGGAAGTGATATCTCATTTCAGTACTGAAGACAAGTAGAGAGTATGCAGTAGAAGGTGGTATGGGAAGTGAAGGCAGAGCACAAAGATCACTATCTGGACAAATGCAATAATCCATAGCAAGAAAAATATGGCATAATTAGGTTACTTCAAGTTGCTCCCTACAACTGGAACACAGAGAATGTTCTGTGTGTCTTCTCAGGGGGAAGAGGGATGTCTTTGGGGTCAAGATATTTCACAGGGTAGTGGTGAAAGATATAGTTCAATAGACAATGCTAGATCATAAAGGGCCTTGAATGCCATACTGAGGAGTCTGAACTTAATAAAGGGTCTTGAATGTCATATTAAGGAGTTTGAGGACTAGGCGCAGTGGCTCATGCCTGTAAGTGCTCATCCCAGCACTTTGGGAAGCTAGGGTTGGCAAATCACTTAAGGTCAGGAGTTCATGACTAGCCAAGCCAATGTGGCGAAACCCCATCTCTACTGAAAATACAAAAATTAGCTGGGCGTGGTGGTATGCACCTGTAACCCCAGCTACATGGGAGGCTGAAGCAGGAGAATCGCTTAAACCTGGGAGGCAGAGGTTGCAGTGAGCCAAGATCACGTCACCACACTCCTCTGCAGGCAAGAGAGCAGGACTCTGTCTCAAAAAATTTAAAAAAATAAAGGAGTTTGAACTTAATTCTGAGGACAATGAGAAAATTGGAGGATTCTAAACAGGGAGTGAGTACCTTGGCAACATGATCACGTTTGCTTTCTTGACAGGTTATTCTCACTACAGAATTAGAGCATGTAAGTGGTCAATCCTACAGGTCACTACTAGGCTAGGCTAGAGATTGTTGAAGCTAGGCTAGAGATTGTTGCAGTCATCCGCTTGTGAAATGGTGGTGGCTTGAGCTAACCCAGATGAAATGAGAGAAAAGTAGATGGATTTGAGAGACAGTTGGTGGCAGGATCGGTAGAATTTTCATGACTGATTATATGAGGAATTTGGGGCAGAGAGAAATAAAAGTTGATTCTCAGATTTCAGCTGGATATGGGGAGCTTAGACAATACAGATTTGGGGAGCTTAGACAATACTTACTACAGTGTTGGATTGGTTGAGTTTGACATGTCTATGGTACATACAGTAGGAAATGACCATTAAGTAGTTGGCTTTGTGGCTCTGGAGAGAAATTTAGGACAGAGCTAGACATAGGGCAAACTAGCTTCTAGATGGTAAGTGAAGCCATGCGTGTGGGGACCTTAGTAATTATAAAATTTCTAAAAAGGAAAACGTGATTGTGTGCATTATCTAATATCCGTGACATTCTTAGGAAATGAGTCTTTTAGTGTTCAAGTTTCTAAGAAATATTTGTACAAAACATTTTCATGAGGTTTTAGTTCTTCACAGTTTGCTTTTTGATCAGTATTATTTCACTTTTTAGTTTGTCTTTGTTTTTCACATTATCCAGGTTTTGGCTTTAACCACAATATGTCAGGCATAGAAATAAACAGCAAAATGAAGTTATTACATAACTTTTGCAACTTAAGCAACATACATTCATTTGGATTTAGCAAGTTAAGAAAAATGTAAAAGGCCTAGGTTTATATATTTAGGGTTTTTTTCCCCAATTCCAGAATATAGAAAATGCTTTTAGGAAAAAAGTGTATATATATATACACATATATATGTGTGTGTGTGTGTGTGTGTGTATAATTTTCAACAGAAAATATTTATTATTCATTTTTCCTTATTTTTAGCTTACAGAGATACTTAAAATCTTATAAATAAAATAATTTAGATATATATAATATTAAATATTTTCATATCTACATATGGGAATGTAAATACATTTTTTAGTATTGTTTTATCAAAAGATCAGTATAACTTTCTGCTATATAATTCTAATGTACTTACTAATTTTCGAAGGGCCTTCAAAAAGTTCATGGAAAATGCATATTATGAAAAAATCTATACATGGATTTCATTTTTATTGCACCAAAATAAACTCTTACTAACTTGCTATAACATGCCTGAAGAGGATCTCATTCAAGGCACTAAGAAATACAGCGCATCAGTTTGAAAAGAGCACCTGTCAGAGCAACATGAATTCTGCTAAAATTGAAGCAAGAACAAGCATCAAATTTACAGTGAAGCTTGGGTAGAAGAATTGTAAAATCATTGATGCTTTACAAAAAGTTTATGGGGACAGTCTCCCAAACAAATCAGTAGTTTACAAATGGCTAACTCATTTGAAGAAGGGACAGGACAATGTTGAAGATGAAGCTCATGGCAGCTGACCATCTGCATCAATTTAAGAGAAAAAAAATCTTGTTTGTGCCCTAATTGATAAGATCAGTGATTAACAACAGAAACAGTAGGTGACACATAGACATCTCAATTGATTCCACCTACACAATTCTGACTGAAAAAATGAAGGTGAAAAAACTTTGCACTCAATGTGTACCAAAACTGTTGCACCCAGATCAGCTGTAGACGAGAGTAGATATTTCCATGGACATTTTTAACAATTTGGATCAAAATAAACATTTCTTTGAAGAATTACAACAGGAGATGAAACATGGCTTTACCAGTACAATCCTGAAGACAAAGCACAATCAAAGTAATGGCTACCAAGAGATGGAAGTGGTCCTGTCAAAACAAAATCTGACCGGTCAAGAGCAAAGGTTCTGGCAGCAGTTTAGGGGGATGCCCAAGGCATTTTGCTTATTGACTTTCTAGAGGTCCAAAGAACAATAGCATCTGTTTATTATGAAAGTGTTTTGAGAAATTTAGCCCAAGCTTTAGCAGAAAAATGCCTGGGAAAGCTTCATCAGAGAGTTCTCAACCACAAGAATACATCAAACAAGGGTAATTTTGTAGGAGTTTCTCTGGGAAATCATTAGGCATCCACCTTGCAGTCCTGATTTGGCTCCTTCTGACTTTTAGTTTTCTAATTGTAAAAAATGTTTAAGGGCACCACTTTTCTTCAGTTAATAATGTAAAAAAGATTGCATTGATATGGTGAAATTACCAGGACCCTGAGTTCTTTAGGGGTGGACTAAAAGGCATGTATCACCACTTACAAAAGTTTCTTGATCTTCATGAAATGTTCAGAAATAAAGTTTCTTTTTTTATTTTTCTTTTAATTATATTTTTTTACAAACTTTTTGAAGTCCTCTCATACTCTCTAATTTGAATTTTCAATGTGGTTCTTTTGTATTATGTTTGCTTTGAATGAGCTATAACATTGTATTTCCTATGCTGTGTATGCAACCATTTAATTTAATTGTTGTTTGCTATGATAATAATTAGATATAGTATGTAATATATGACATTTGTTTCCCTTATAGGAAAATGGTTCTCCTGAAGAACATGCAATCTATGTTTGGGATCATTTCATAGCTCAGGCTGCTGCTGAGAATGTGTTTTTTGTTGCTCACAGCTATGGAGGACTTGCTTTTGTTGAACTGGTAAGTGCATATTTTACTCTTTTTAGTTTCAGTCTCCTTGTAGGTTTATCCCTTCTCCTTTCTTTCTGTTGGTATCAGTACTCTTTAGGTTGTGTTATAAAGGGTGAAAATAACATATTTTGAGTAAATAATTTTATGATGTTTGAAAAGAGTTTGTTTATTTATTTATTTATTTATTTATTTATTATTATTTTTTGAGACAGAGTCTTGCTCTGTCGCTAGGCTGGAGGGCAGTGGCACTATCTCAGCTCACTGCAACCTCCGACTCCCTGGTTCAGGCTATTCTCCTACCTCAGCCTCCCAAGTAGCTGGGATTACAGGCACGCACCACCATGCTCAGCTAATTTTTGTATTTTTAGTAGAGACGGGGTTTCACCATGTTGGCCAGGATGGTCTTGATCTCCTGACCTCGTGATCTGCCTGCCTCAGCCTACTAATTTATTTTATGGTGACAGAGCTTTCTAGTGCTAACCAGAAAGCTTTCTGCCTGTTCCTTGTTTACATATTACTTTTTAATTTCTACATTATAGTGCCAGTTTCCATACATTTTGTGATATTTATTGTTTCCTGCTTTATGTGTACACCATTCAGGCTTATGTTATCTATAAAGTGTTTAAAATTTCAAGAGACCTTTTGAATACTTAATATTTTGATAGTTTTAACCTGACTTGTACTTAATACTTGATTAGAATTTTATATAATTAGTATGAAAACTACCAGAAAGCTTCCATTAATCTGCTTCTAACTAGAATGCATTGCTTAGTCATAGAAATCTTCATATTTCAAAGTAATTTGATTCTTAGAGTTAAGATTATATGTGTGTGACAGAAAGAAACTACCAAATTTCTGAATTCTCCCTGTTTTAGATGCAATATTACAATGTTACAATCATGGACCAGCATGGTTAATGTGATATAATCAATTCTAATAATGGATTAATGAAGAATTCATGCCTCCCTGTCCATAATCTCTTATGTTACAGGAAGTTACCAATCCTACCATAAAGTTATTAATTTGATAAAAGTGCAGTTGATAATTTTAAATCCAAATTGATGTAAGTGGGCATTAAACCAGAGACACAATATTGATTGCCTAATTTTTGTTTCTAGACTTTGGCATGTTTTTCTCTGACATGGAAATTGAATATATTTCCATTACCTTTTCAACCTTCCTATGTCTTATTGCTTACCCACTTGATTTAGTTATAAAACTGGTAGTGACATCTGAGAATATTTTAGCTGACCTAACTCTACAAGTGCTTCTGCTGTCTTAAGATCAATAAATCATTAAGTTAAATCATTTATTTCCTAAATTTATTTCAGTTTTTAGGGATTATTTTCAACTAATTTTAACTATGCTGAATTAATTTATTTATTTTGATATATATAATGGATATCTTAAGATAGCTCTTTAGCACAGTAGTATGATGTACTTTTTAAAATATGAATGTTGTTTTTCAAATAATTCCTTTCAATCCCTACAGATATAGATATATAGCTATATAGATATATATATCTCTATATCTCCATAGATATAGATTATATATAGCTTATTTTTTCTTTGTAAGCTGTTAAATTACTTAAAGCATGAAATTTCTTGACTTGTAGAGTGACTTAAAATATGTCTGAAAGTCTGCAAGGCTAATCAAATTTTAGAGTTCTATAAAACATAAATTCCCATTTTTTAACTTTAAGACAGTTTACGAAAACCTTTACACACCAAACTTAAAATTTGCATGCCTTTTGGACAGTTTTTAAAATGAACTGAAGATGCCAGAGTTAACAGATGACCAGTGTGTCAGTCCTATTTTGCCCGTCCTGCTTGTCACACACTGGTGGATATTTCTCCACTTTTGTTCCACTTTAATATAAAGCACACAGATGTTTCAGAACAAGACTTGACTTCTGACCTTGAGGCTATTAGGGTCAGGGTCCTCAGGGCCTGTGAAATTATCACAAGCTGAGCTAAAGTTTTTCTCCATCACAGGAAGTAACCAGTAAGTAAGAAGTTAAAAAGGAGCTTTGTCAGAGAGACAAGATGGTCTCAGTAAGGGTCAGCTTCTGTAGTCTGCTATCTCTGCAGGAGGCACATGCATGGGAGGAGGAATATAATATAACCACTGGCACATCACATATCTGTCAGGCAACGCCAGGGCTGAGAAGTCTATTTAATGTAATATACGTTGTTTAGGTTTTAAAGTATTAATGGCAATTATCTCATCATCTTCTTTTTTTTTTTTTTTTTGGCTACTTTTTTGTGAAATAACTTTGATTGCGGGTATGTAATGGAAGCATACAGATGGTGGCAAATGAATAAAGACTGGTTCCTGACCTAATACAATGAATTCCTTTAAGCAAATAGCATTGTGCCCTGATGAATTTTACATTATTTTTTGACAAATTTGATTAATATGTTTAAGTCCACTGTGTTTTTGTTTGAAAGGCTTTCTTAAAATATAGTATTGTTAAATAATAAACATTGAAATGTTTTTAGAGCCTTTGCTTTTGCCTAAAACTGATAAAAAGGTTATTCAGTTTTAGACAAAAGCAAAAGATTTAAAAACTCATGGTGTTAAAATGTTGATAAATATGTATTTTTCAGGACTTTTCAACATAACTGTACTGTATGAATTGTTTTACTTTCATTCAAACTTTTAATATTAACTTTACAAGCAAGTAAATTGTAAAGATTAATATATAAATCTTAAATTATGATTGGAGGTTTTGTCCCTGTAGTGCATTATACATGTCAGACAGTAAATCCTTTGGATTTCAGTCATTTAAATTGTCATAAAATTTTACTTTTGATTAAAGATGACATACACACACACACACACATTTCTTAGGGAACAGTCTTAGTTTGTAGCATCATGTTTGAATGCATGGAAATTGTTTTTCTACCATTGTCATATCAGTTCATATTCTTTATGTCATGAATTTCAAAAAAAAATTGTTTTAAATGTAAATTGTAGCAAAGATAGTTTCACCAATAAATGCAATTACTTATGCTTTCATATTTTGCTAATTGTTGTTTTTGAAAAGTGAGAACATAATTTACTATTATATCCTATCTTAAAGTGTTGAATTTATCCTGAAGAATATCTTTTAATCAGAGATATATTTTCAAAACCAATATTCATTTTATGATAGTAAATCTTAGAACTTGATTAGATCTAACCATATTAAAAGACAGTATACATTTTACTATATTAAGAAGAAACATGACATTAAAAGTATGCTATTAACTGCTTTTACTTTCACCGTATGGTAACAACTCAAATTTCCAATTCTCTAAACTTTCTGTGTTCCTAGTAAAAATAAATTTTGATAAGACAACCCTATTGATTGTAGGATTTAGTCATTAAAGACTAAAGGAAAGCCCTGTTTCATCTCATGAATTGGTAATGAACTTTTAAAAGTAATATATCTGCCTCTGTTATCTTTTCGGTATACTTAAAGTTATGCCAGTATGTAAAGTTACAGTTATTAAACCATCATTTACAAAGCCTGAAATTTCTTAGAAATTTTACTTTACATGTAATAGAAGTAGTAACCATAATTAGAATGTATTTACCAAATTCATCTGGAAAGAAATCTACAAATAATGCAACTTACTTTTGCCTTATATTAGTTGTAAAAAATTCAGGCTCATTTTTTGAAAATTAACTGTCATTTTAAAACAAGGCAGTTTTTGACCTTCTTCATCATCATTTTCTCCAGCCACTATGATGAAGTGATTTCGTCGCTTTTATTGTTAGCCATTTCAGAGTGTTTGGCTCTTATCTTTCCAGGTGATCAGTTTGGCAATATCAAGTAAACTTAAATTTTTTATTTAATTTGGAAATTAACAGGCTTTATTTATCAATGCCCAGTTATTGATCTCAGCGCACCTTACCTTCCCTGTTTGCAGTGCTCGATATATCAATTTGAATGGAAATCTCTTTGCTTAGCCAAAACAAGAGCGTTCATATATTTTTGTAAAACATGTTAAGTAATTTAAGTAAATATATTTCATTAGTTTATTGAATCATCTCAGCTGATACAAATTTTGTGTTTTTTCTTATTACTTTTATTTCCTTTTCAATGTTATTAGTAGTATATTCACAACCATCATTAAAAAATCACTTAGAAATGTGTGAAAACAGCTCCTTTTGAAAGTGTATCGCTACCCACTTTTGATTTTGGTTTCTCCATGCTTGTCAGCACTTGATTGGCACCTCACTTGCATGTGAATTAAGGAATGAAGGGAACTCTATTTTCCTGCCATTGTTCCATGCTGGGCTCCCTGGCCTCCAGGCAGCCTAAGCTGCCCTTCAGCAGCTGATAGAGGACTGGTTTTTGGACATAGCTGTGTGAGGACACTCAACCTCTCTCTACTCTCAGTAGATTTTTTTAAATTGCCTGGAGCATGATTTGGATTTATACTGAAGAGAAAATGGAACTAAAATAATTAGTCTTTTACATCAGCTAACTATGACCTTAAAGAAGTGTCATTTATATTTTGTCTGTAAGGAACAAAGTAAATTGGATATTGGTAAGATATCTGCATAATGTGATCAATGAGAACAGCTAAAAGTTGAGCTGCTGAGAGTCAAAAATTGAGGGAAATTAAAATAAGGGAGGTAAGCAAGAAAAATGGAATCATAATGGTATCCAGATAACTCAGGCCAAAAATACTCTTACAAACCTACTTTAAAAAGCTAGGTAATTCAGTAAAAATAACTTGCCATTTGTAATATAACTTCAAGATAATTAGTTTTGTTAAAGTTATCTTTTGTGTCCAATCTTGTTTTACCCAAATGATCTAGAAACATCTTGAGGATAAAGAGTCTAATATTGCTCTTATCCCAAGTTTGAAAGTAATATCTATTATAACAACATGAGTAGCCTTAAATATCTGCACACTTGACCAACATATAAAGTTTAACCCTTAACTCTTTTACTATCTAAATTTATTAATTCTCCCTGCTCTCCATTTAAATACTGACGAATTTGGGAATTCTACCTAATTAGTTACTCCACATTAGACAGTGTTACTTTCTTCGTTCTGGTGTAAGACTTTTATAGACTCCTTGTTGCTGGCATGTGCAGCTCTCAGTCTGAAAAGATTGCTTCTCTATGACACACTCTTGTAGGTATAGTCTTTTCAATAAAATAAGAAAATGACTAAATTATAATATAACTAAGTTATTATTATAATAATATCCTTATAATGTTATATGACAGTCTATGAAATAAGTCTAGAAAACTTTCCATTTCATCCCCAGTCAGTTCAACTTCATCTTTCATTTAATAATTAGCTTATGTTTGCTTGTTTACATTTTTTAAACTTTTTTTTACTGAGGTAAATTTTACATACTTTTATCAAGATACAATGGAGATTTATTGAGCTTTATTGAAATGTAATTTACATGCCATAAAATTCGTCCTTTAAATAAAGTGTACAGTTCAAAGGCTTTTTGCATATTTGAAGACTCATACAACTATCATTACTATCTAATTTTAGAACATTTTTATCACCCCAAAACAAATTCCATACCCATTGCCCATTTCTCCCCATACTTACAATCCTGCCAGCAGTGTATGAGGGTTCCACTTTCTGCACATCCTCACCAGCGCTTATTATTATCTGTCTTTTTTTTATTTTAGCTATCCTACTAGGTGTGAAGTGGCATCTCACTGTAGTTTTTTTTTTTTTTTTATTTCTCTGATGAATAATGATGTTGAACCTCTTTTTATGTGCTGTTAGCCATTTGTTTTTTTTTTAGAGAAATGTCTACTCAAATCCTTTGCTCATTTTTAATTGGGTTATCGTTTTATTTTTTATTTTTCATAGATCTTTATATATTGGTACAAATCCCTTATCAACAAATGGTTGTGAAAATTTTCCCCCATTCTCTGGATAACTAATTCACTTTCTTGATGATTTCCTCCAAAGTACAGAAGTTTTAATTTTGATGAAGTTCAATTTATCTAGTTTTTGTTTTTGTCATTTAAGCTAGTTTTTGTATACTGTGCGAAGTAAGCGTCCAATTTAATTCTTTTGAATATGGATATTTAGTTATCCCAGCACCATTTATTGAAAAAGAATCTTCTTTCTTCTTTGATTTGTCTCAGCACCCTTGTCAAAATCCATACACTATAAATGTAAGGATATGCTTCTGGACTGTATTTTATTCTCTATATATGCCTGTCCTCATACCAGTACCACACTTGACTTGATTACTGTAGCTTTGTGGTAAGGTTTGAAATCAGGGAGTAGCTCCTCCAACTTTGTTCATTCTTTTTCAAGATGATTTTAGCTATTCTAGGTCTTGTGTTTCCATATGAATTTTAGGACTGATTTGTTAATTTCTGCAAAAGTAAAAAAGGAGCAGAGATTTGTATTGGGATTGACTAAATAGGTTAATTTGAGGAGTGTTGCCATCTTGACAATCTTAAGTCTTCTAATCCATGACAGTGGGCTTTCTTTCCATTTATTTAGGTCTTCTTTCAAAAATACTTTGTTGTTTTCAGTGTACAAGCCTTAAGCTTCTTCTCTTATATTTATTTCTAAGTATTTGATTCTTTTTGAAGCTATTCTAACTGAAATTTTATTAATTTTATTTTCATATTCAGTACTACTAGAGACATGATTGATTTTTATATATTAGTCTTGTATTTTGCAACCTTGATGAATTCACTATTTTTAGTTCTAATCTGTGTGTGTATGTGGGTGTGCACGCGCGCATGTGTGTGTATTCCTTAGGAGTTTTCATATTCAAGATCATATCATTCGTGAATACAGATAGTTTTACTTCTTCCTTTTCAATCTGAATGTATGTTTATCTAATTAATTTATACATTTTTGGTTTTTTGCCAAACTCCCCTGGCTAGAACCTCTAGTACAAGGTTGAATAGAGGTGGCTAGCGTGGACATCCTTGTCTTGTTCCTGATCTTAAGAGGAAATTGTTCAGTATTTGATCATTTAGTATGATATTAGTTGTGATTGTTTTCATTCCTGATAGATTATTTCCCTTAAGTACCTGGTGTGCTCCTTAATTTTTATATCCTTTTATATCCTTCAGGCACACCAAGATTCAATTGTTTTGAAGGCTGCTGAGATGGAGAAAAAATTCATTAATCTTTAATAGGAATCTTTTTGTAGAATAAAGGAGCCATATTACTCTATTGGAATTACCTTTGGAAGAGGTTTTTCTTAGTGTCCACATAGATGAGCTGCATTCAGGCCCTACTGCCTTCCCTGCATGTTTGTAGCTGAAAGATTGGTCACTCTGTCTCCTGGTTCCACAAAGACTGCTAGGAAACCAAGGATTGCCTGGCAAAATTAGCACAATAACAAGTTAAGGAGAACTCAAAGGAATTGACATATTAATTTGTTAAATATAAATCATTACATAAGAAATATTTCTTTTTTATTAGTATTATAAAAGATCTTAATGATAGATTTTGTATTTTACTACAAATATGAGACTATGATTGACTATTGTAAGCCTTTTATAAGAAGGAATGTAGAAAAACACATTTCAGTTGATAATAGGGCTGTTTTTACTGTTCTTGTATCCTTAAAATGATCATTCATTGTAAGCCCTCTCCTAAATAAAATTCCCAGTCACAGTGACACCTCAGTCATCTCAAATTGGAAAGGACTTCTAGGGGACAAAAAAATTTACAATCAAAGCCATGTAACTTTTAAAAGTTAGTATCCAATCCTTATTAAATAATTTATTCAAATTAACTCAGGACAGCCAGGTAGATTTAGACTCAAAGCATACTAGATCTTTGTTAAGGGAAGGCTTGAGGGAACAAGGGTGGAAGCCAGATTTGGGTAAAGATCTTATTACTAGAGTTCAGGATAGTTTCAGGAGGAGCTACTTCAGCTGTAGAGGTTGGCTTTAGAGGGAATAGAAGGTGAGTTGTCACTAGGGAGTTATTATCAGAGTATGGTAAGCTCAGGTTTGAATCAGGAAGTACAGTCTGGTTGTGGAGAACAGAAAATCAAGGCAATGGGTAATGACCGAGCAAACAGGATCTAGTAATTGGTTTTAAGAGTGCCTATTTTCCTTCACCATACCCCACCTCACTCCTTTATAGGAAATGAAGGAGAAAAAAGTAAACAGGATCTACTACCAGGGGGAGGATTAACAAAGTAAGGTTTAAGGCTTCACTCGTTGCCTGGGAATTCCAAAATGGAATCTTTTTCAGAGAAAGAAATAGGCTATAATTATAGGCATAAAAATCAGAAGGATTGTGAACAAATCAAGACAGAAATCTGATTATGTGGCTTAGATTAGAGTGGAATAGAGTAGAATACTGCATTCTGAGGACATTTAAAATACCATGGACTGGTCTTTGGTACTCTGGTTATCCGGTTTCTGTGGCAATAAAGGAGATGGAGAGGAAGGGCTATCATTTTTCCTTGTCTTATGGCCAAATGTTTACACTATGGGTCTAACACCTTCTTTGGTCTCAGAGCAACAAAGTGATACTCTCCTAGGTCTCTGTAATTTTAACTTTGAGAGTTGGAGATTTTTGACCCCTACATGTATATCACTTGTCTCTCACTTCATATTTTTTGTTACAGGTTTTTAGCACTTTTATTGAATAAATTTAGCTCACAATAAGGCCACCAGAACCACAAAAGTTTGACTTTGTGGTTTGAAAGTGTTTCTTGGCTGGACATCAAGGCTCATGCCTGTAACCCCAACTCTTTGGGAGGCTGCGGCAGGAGGATTTCTTGAGTCCAGGAGTTTGAGACCACGCAGGGCAACATAGGAAGACCTCGTCTGTACCAAACTTTTTTTTAAAAAATTAGCCAGACATGGTGGTACATGCCTGTAGTCCCAGCTATTCGTGGGGCTGAGGCAGGAGGATTGCATGAACCCAGGAGTTTGAAGCTGCAGTGAGCTATGATCACATCACCACACTTCAGCCTGGGCAGTGGGGCAAGACTTTGTCTCCAAAAACAAGCAAACAAAAAAAGTGTTTTCTTGTAGTTAAGATTGAATATTATGCCCTCAAGGCAGGAAATGTTTCCAAAAATTGTTATTAAAGATTATTACTGATTCAGTTTAACACACCCACTCCATACAAGTACTGGGGAAACATTAGAAACATGATCTCTGGCCTCAAGAAGGTTTTAGTCTAAATAGGAAACATTTTTAAACAAATATAGTAACATAGGGGTTATTTGTGAAGTGGGATAATAGCTAAGAGGTCATTATGTTAAGGTCCACAGTATAAAGATCCATGTGGTAAATTTGTCTTAGAGGTAAGTACTAGGAAAAATTGTTTGTATAGATGAACTGATATGTTCTTTTTGTTAGAAAATAATAGCTGTGTAATACTTTTTTGCCTTTCCTAGAAACCCAGAGCTATGGTTAGTTTTCCATTTCAGTAATTTATTCTCAGCCTCAGTCTCCTATTCATTGTCCTAATACGTAGTTATCTTTTGCTTGATGCAACCTTAGAATCCTTTTTTTAACTGGCAGAAAATTAAATAACAAATGTATTATTTTCACTGGTTTATGTCATGCTGCCTAGCCCAGCTGGGCATACAATGAGTATATACTCAAGACATAGTTGTTGATCCTAGATTTATTTATAAATGAATTATCAGGACCAGATCTCAAATGGTGCTATGTTGTGTCAAAATGAAGAAAGTAAAGCCTGAACCACAAGATAGAGAAAGAAGATGGACAAGAGAAAAAATTGATCATTTAAGTTGAAAAACAGGGACATTGAGTCAATCTCACTGATTGCGCAGAAGGTACAGTCTGTGGCCCTGAAATTTTGAACACTTAGAAGCACTGTCAATGGAAATTGATTAGGAATTCAACTAAGAAGATACTGAAATCTCTAATCAAAGAAACTAGCAGAACCTTATTTGAACCCCAAATTTCAGTTATGTTTTCTGTGATTACATTGAATAAGTTAAGGCTCATATCTTCTAGAAATTAGTTTGCTTATTTAAGTATTTATTATTTGGTCATTTTGGGCTCCTATAACAAAAATATTATAGACTATGTGGCTTATACAACAAACATTTGTTTCTCACAGTTCAGGAGGCTAGGAAGCCCAAAATCAAAGTACCAGCAGATCCAGGCTCTAGTGAGGGTGGGCTTCCTGTCTTACAGACAGTTGCATTCTCACAGTCCCATCTTCTTTCCATGTAGGTCAAACTAACAGTTTTCCTGCTGGGATATTTGATGAAGTTTGTGGTTCACACCCATTCTAATCTCCCTATCAAATGTTTGTTCAGCCACATCCTTAGTGCTCTCTTCAGAACATCCTTTCTCTTTTGTTCAATATGGATAGGCTGAGAATTTCCCAGATCTATATGCTCTCTGTCCTTTTTTCTTAATAATTTCTTGCTCATTTCTCTCTCCTTGCATTTTCGCTATAAGCAATCAAGAGGAATCAAGCTGCTTCTCTAACACTTTCCTTAGAAACCTCCTCAGCTAAATATTCAATTTTATTGTCACAAGTTCTACCTTCTAGCAAACACTAGAACACACAATTCAGCCAAGTTCTTTGCCACTTTATCTCAAGGATTGCCTTTTCTCCAGTGTCCAGTAACATTTTCATCTGAGACCTCATCAGAATTGACTTTAAAGTGCATATTTCTACCAGTGCTATAACATAAATGCCATGGACGGGTGGTTTAAACAACATTTATTTCTCTTAGCTCTGGAGACTGAGAAGTACTAGATAAGGGTGTTAACATGGTTGGGATTCATTGAGGGCCTTCTTGGTTTGCCTATAGCCATGTTCTCATTGTGTCCTCACATGGCAGAAAGAGGGAGAGAAAGCTCTAGTTTCTTCCTCTTCTTATAAGGACACTAACCCCATCTTGGGGGCTCCGTCCTTATGGTGTCTTCTAAATCTAATTACCTCTCAAGATTAGTGTATTCAGATTTCTTCTTAGTTTTTCCATACCTTATATGATTTTTTTCTCATAAAGATTGTTAAAGAGCATTGGAATACAAATAAAAATTGCTGTTCAATATTTTAGTGACAATTTTATAATTGAGTCAGATGATTTAAATGAATATTTAGTCACAAATAGGCATATTAAACTTCTAATATTTGTGCCTAAATAGGCATATTAAACTTCTAATATGCCTATTTGTTTCTAAATTTCCAGAAGTCTCAATATCTAACTTCTAACATCTTTCTCCAAATTTCCATACTGCATTCACCAGACAACTGCATTAGAAGAAAAACTTTGTATTTATCTTTCTGCACTGGGCAGAAAGATAAAACACACTCAACTTTCTCCTATAGTAGAAATCCCCAGTCTTGACTCCTTTCCAGTTGAGATTTAAGTATAAATGTTGATTTTCTAAAGGTTTCTAATAGCCTGTCCGCTGATAACAAAGAAACCTTGACTTGCTCCATCAAATGATGCCCTGTAAAAATAAAACAATGTGAGATCAGTGGCCTATATATTACCATTGTATTACTGGTCAGTTTATCTCAGAAAAAAATTCCTGTTCCAATATCATTGATAGTGTAATGAAAGTTTCTACCACTGTTGTAGGCTCAGCCTCAAATTTTCAGGTTTGCTTCCTATTACACATTGTAGGGCATCTATCCAAATATTAAACATATTTATATTATGTCTACATATTAAATACATAGTAATGTATTAAATATCTTTAGTATATTGTAAACTTTAACGTCTGGTAGCATGTGTGTTTACTCTAAGATCTCACAGTAGATTCTCAGAACAGATACCTTCATATCCAATTACTGTGTTAAGAGTTCTGCCTCACTCTCAGAGTTGTCATTGCTATCATTATAGAATACATGTAATCTGTCAGCCAGCCATGATGGCCTAAGACATGACTGGGTCAAGAACAGTTCTAAAAAATTCATAATAGTGTCTTTAAGGATAAACTTTTAAAATAGAACTAGCATTTATGAGTATCTTGCAAATTAGAAGTCAGTGGCATCATCTTCATGCTGATCATCAGCATCTCTCATGCTTAAATGATAATGCACTGGGTGCTGTCCTGAGCAATTTGTCTGCTTTATCTCATTTAATCCTCGTAACAATTTTATGAGATACTGTTATCCCCATTTTACAGATGAGAAACATGAAATATATATTTCTCCCATTAAAAGTATGACCTCATTTTGTAACAGTTGGATTTTTGTTCTCCTTCTCATCAAGTACCTGTGAAAAATAAATAAATAGTGTATTGTACTAATTGTAGTGACTTTTAACCCTCAGACAACTTCCTGGTTTTTCACGTATTTCAGGATTCAATTCTACGTTTCTCTGTTGAGTTATATGATGATTCAGTTTTTATTCTCTCTTTATTGCTTATTCTTTTTGTGCCTTCCAACTAAGGCTTTCAATTTTAATCGATTTTTAATTACTCAAACTAGTGAAGGGGAAATAAGGGTGGAAAATGTAAAATATAGACAATCTCCAAATCATTTATATTTAAATTTTGAATATGTTTTGACGTGGTGCTCTGGAAATTTAGTTTAAGCAGGAAAATTGAAAACACTTGATGAGGATCTGGAACGTAGATGAGTTTCGTTGGCCAAGCCCCTGGTTGGCTCTTTTTTGCGACTCATTCCATGCTGGAAAAAGACAGCTGTCTTCTAATACCAGCTAAATTGAATTGACCTTTCACATCTCAATGGAACAGTCTCTGCTATCAGCATTTGCTCCTTCATGTTATCCATATCTATAAGTTACACCTGGAAGTAATTGCTTGCACCTACCAAGTACCAGGCATTGTTTTAAGTGCTTTACAAATATTAACTCATGTAGCCCTTATAACAACCCTATGATGTAACTACGTTATTATCCTCAGTTACATATGAGGAAACTAACCTCAGTTGCATATGAGGAAACTAACCTACAGAAATATTAAGTAACTTACCTAAGATCACATGACCTAGTGAGGGAGCCAGAATTGAAACCCAGGCTTTCTGGCTTCAAAGTCCATGCTCATAACCACCATGCTATACTGTCACTCAATAAAAAGAGCACTATATTAGGCAGGACTCTTGTACATTTGATCATTAAACATTATTTATGCCAGGTACAGTGGCTCACACCTATAATCCCAGCTCTTTGGGAGGCTGAGGCGAAAGGATCAGTTGAGCCCAAGAGTTCAAGACCAGCCCCAAAAACATAATAAGACCCCATCTCTACAAAAAAAAATTTTTAAATAGCTGGATATGATGATGCATGCCTGTACTCTCAGCTACTCAGGAAGCTGAGGTGGGAGGATTGCTTGAGCCTAGGAGCTCAAGGATACAGTGAGCCGTGGTTGCACCACTGTACTCTAGCCTGGATGACAGAGCCAGACCCTGTCTCCAAAAACAAAACAAAACAAAACCATTATTTAGCAAGGCATTGTACAACCTAAGTTTAACTCTATCAGGTAGGTATGATGAGCCTTGTTTGACAGATAAAAAGATTGAGGAACCTGTCCAAGGTTGCACAAAGGCCAGAATTAGGATGAAAGTCTAAGTCAGCGTAGTCTCAGAACCAATCAGTTTCCCCATGACACAGACTTCATTCTAATTGGGTTAAAAAAAAAAAAAAAAAAAAAAAAAAAACTACACAACATAAATTTGTAATAAAATAGGACATTTTTAATTGGTGAGGGAACTCTTCATTTCAAGAAATTTTGCCTTTTTATTTGTGAAGCACAAAAATCTTTGGCAGGCTAAACATCATACCTGATACCCAAGTTTTAAATTGAAAATGTGCTTTTAAAAACAAGAAACACACATTGTACAAATTGATATCAAAAAATACAGAATTTCTTTACTCAATGCTTATCACAATGTCAGCACATATCAAATATTAGGTGATGATGTTCTAAAATCGTTTTTCTTTTATTTTTTTCCTATATATTGGAGAAAATATAATGATTTAAATATTTTAACAAGACGTGAAACCATAGTTGCTTGGTCTTTTGTATTTTATTTACTGTAAATTGGAGTTTACATTTCACTGTGAATACCAGACAACTCAAAATTCCTATATTTGAAATTAAAATAGGAAAAAGGGAAACATTTGAGTCCTTGTAATTAACCTGTTACTTCATGCCTTTCCGATTTATTATAAGCACTTCATCTGATATCTAATACTTGAAAAGCTATAAAAGAGTGTTACATTACTTTGATTTTTTTTTATCTCTGTGCTTTCCCCACATAAAATAGTAAAGTTTTTTTAAAGCTTTGAGTCTAACAGGATCAAATGAATGACATGTTTAGTTATGCCTTAGGAAAAAAAATCTTACTGGAGTAAACTGAAACTTAAAATCTTACCAATATAGAAAGCACTAGAAATGTTACAAATAAAAAGCATGCTTTGTTTATCCTACATAGTTTCTTTTTAAAAATATTTTATTTATTTTTCAATCTTTTAGGTTCAGGCGGTACATGTGCAGGTTTGTTACATGGCTAAACTGCATGTCACTGGGGTTTGGTGTACAAATGATTTTGTCACTCAGGTAGTGAGCATAGTGCCGATATATCGTGCATAGTTTCATATTCCTTTCCACTGACTAAATAAATCAGTGTTTTAAGATGTCTACGTCCTTTTAGTAGCTAAGTAAACTGCTTCAAATTGTGAACTGTACAGTAGATGACTGATTTTCATATTTCATATAGTGTTTTGCCAAAGAATATCCATACATCAATAGCTAAAAGAATCATATAATTTATTTTAATATTAGAAATATTTGCTACATGCCTGATTGAAAATACATCTACAGCTAAATTTTCAAATTTAAAATTCCAGAGTAGAAGACAATTAAAGTAAATGTACTAATATATATTTACAGAGTTTTCTTCTTTGCTTGGTAGTATCTATATTATAGTTGCTAGCATAATTCTTATTTAAAATATTTTGATTTTTTAACTTATAAAAGGCTCTTTAAAACATGAAATTCCTAAGAAACAATTGGTTTTAATAAAAACAAAAAATAAAAATATTTAGAGAAAAATTTTACACTTAGTTATTTATTCCTGAGTATTTGAATGGAGCATTTTTGATACAGCCTTATAAATTACCTGACTTGCCTTCAAGACCCTTTCTTTGACAGGGATAGAGAGAGAGCTTTGTATACTAACTTTGTGTACTAACTAGGTCTTAAGGTTATTATACATTCTAATCAGATTTTTAAGAGATTCATGGAGATACAAACATTAACTTTAAAACAAAAACTGTTTCCGTATCAATACATTAAACACTATAGAGAATAATCTTTGGTGATAGGGTGAGTGTTTAGTGAATGATGACTATAATTTTACATTTTGAATGATTTCTCCCATAACATTTTTATTTTATTCTTTGTTCAAAAACTACCTGAGATTGTATGTGAATTTTTTTTTTTAGATTATTTCCTGTTCTCGAATACAAACACACTTAAAACTAAACCTTCTGAAATGTCAGCAAAATTCAGCTATGCCAAGAAATTTTTAAAAATCAGAATTTTATTTACACAATCTTAAAAGTAATGCTGAGTATTTCTCCTGTGATGTTTTCTTCCATTTTACTGCACTCCAGATCCCAGGAAGAGTTTTTAACTAGTTATTAAAAATAGCCCATTTTAAGAATTTGCGGGCAGTGTGAGATATTCATCAGTATATATTTACTGTCTGAAGCTGATATAGCTGTAAGGTTTTTTATATCCAATTGATCTATTGCGCATGTTCCCTCCCTAGGTTGCAGGACGTGCTTCTATTTGCATAAGGCCCTGGGCAAGGTTTTTTCTTGCATTGATTGGCCTGTCCAAGGCAGCCTGATGTGTTCTTGCATTGATCACTTTGTCTTTTCTTGGAAGACAGTGTTACACTGAGTTCATCTCAAATATTCTAGGGAGAAGGTAAAACTTTACTGCAGATGTCTCAATTTTATTCAGATGTTTCTTTGAGTATAGGCCCTTTTTGCAAGGATAAGTATTGCTTTTTTCCCCCTAATTTGGATGTTTCTGCAGTTTGAGTGCACTGTAGACTAGATTATATTTGAAAAAGCTACGTTAAAGAAAATTGCTAGAGTATATGCCATTTATCTTGTACTATTTTTGTTTTTAAAACAGTGTATCTTGCTTCCAGCTTGAAACCATTTTCTTTAAACATGATCTCTTAAACCTAGATGTAAACTAAAATTTACTGATGTTTGCAATAGATTACCACTTGTCTTTACTAACTTTATATACATTATAGATTCCTTAGTTTCAGTGGGACATGCATTGCTTTATGTGTTTAAGAAAATGAGGAGTTTGATTAGTTTCTCTATGAAACAGTGGTCCAGGATGACTTGCCTGATGCTATTCATTATTATAAATAATGTTAATGTGAATAGTACAAGTTTGTCAAATATGGAAATGATTAAGCAGCTATATATCAATTATAGGTGAAATATATTTTGTATCATAACTTATAAAATAGTAGTGTGTTACCTGGTGACAATGGAAACCAGAACTTGAGGATTTTTCAGCCTAATCTGTGAGAAATTGAGCAATGAATGTTTTACAGCTTAGCACTCTTTATTGGCTAGTCCTTAAATCAACATTTATATGATCTGCCAAAAAGCGTATTTGCCTACACAGTAATTATCAAGAAAATGCCCATTACCTTCAACCTATTAGCTATGCATTTAGTGAGGAACTGGTGAGACAAATGTAGGATTCTGTCAAGATGCAGGACAATATCCTCCTCCAGACCAGTTTTCTGTTTCATCAAAGCCTATGTGAATTTATAAGAAGGTTACTTTTGGCAAAGATTTAGAAATGTGTCGTGGCTGAATTTGATTATTGTGTGGTTATAATTAAATTCTGCTACCATAATTCATAATGGTTTTAGAAAGCATATTTAGTAGCTCCTTCTACAAATCAGGACATTTTTGTGTATACTGTTTTTTAACAGGTCACTGTTTCTGAATATTGTTAAAGTGTAGAAATTAAATTTTACAGAAAAACATGACATCAGCGATTTCATTCAGTGGTGTCACTGGTGTCACTCTATATCATAAGCCATAGAAATCTCTTTCTACTTTAATAATTCTGTTTTGTAAAATTTGATACTAAAATGTTAGAGATCATATTTCTTTTGTTTACTTTGGAAATTTTGGAATTCATACTTTAAAAACTCTGGAGTGAATTAAATGTTTATTATACAAGAGCAATAACCTCAAGTGGTTAGATAGTGCCATTTGCTGTTTTAAGGTGTCCTGTAAAAGTTTCAGCAATGTATAGCTATACAATGAAGTATATATCTGAGTTGTATGAAATTTATCTAGCCAGTGTTTATAAATAGAATGACGATTCATGTAAATAACATATATGTGGAATTATGATCTTATATTGAGAAATTAGATTTGTGAGTAATTTAAACATAGAATGTCTAAAATTGTTAATCCTTGTTGTATAGAAATCATAAAAATACGAAAAAATATAAAATAGAGCTATAACTGTTTTCTGGAGATTTAGTATATGTTTGGTAGTTTAGGGGAAAAATTATGAAAATACCAATGAAAAAGGCATATAAAAGTATTAAGATGGAAAACCTCTTCAAGTACTTAAGAACAGCTCTTCAAAACTAAATTCAATCTGTGTAAACACAGATACTACGTTGCAACTTTTGTTCAGTGCATCTCAACTTGGTGCAAGTGTAGCTCTCTGAATTGGAATTGTATAGTGTTTGTACATTTTTTCCAGCTAAAATTGAGTGTACATCATCTTGCATAATTTACTTGTCTCTGGTGGTTAAATTTGCATATCTGAATGACTGAATATATATCTTAAGCTTCTACTAGATATAAAATAATCTCATGAGTAGAGGAGAGCTCTTTTACCTCAGAAATCAGAAGAGTCTATATATTTCACAGCAACTCATAATCAAACAAGCTAATTCAGATGCTGGGAAGTGCTTTCGCTTAGCTATGTGGAAGAACCATTGACTGTATACAACCAGCAAGTGTATGGTGCAACAGGAGATCCATTGAAAACCCTTTATAGGACTGAATGACAACCCCAAATGCAAGTGACCATGAGCAACTACAACTAGGTATAAATATGCATTTGAGCTGATCAGACTTTCTGACATATAATTTAGGCAAAATTCCTGTATTTCTTCCCCTTAAATTTATACATAATCAGCTTCTTCTATGGACCCAAATTGGAGAAATGTAATCCAGTAGTTGGGGGGGAAAAAAAGGATTGTGGCCTCTGTGTAATTATCAGGAAGGATGCTGTATGATGCCTGCTGTTTTATTACTGCTTAGGTCATACTCAACCTTGCACTCCAGACTCTTCTGTGCAGGGGAATGGTGATCTGAGTCTGAAATATGTTCACCGTGCTTACACTCTAAATCTTTCTGGGGAAACGGGGGGGTTTGGCTGTGAGGTACTAGGAAACATGAATATGGTAAGATAGCTGGTAAAAACTTGTTCAGTGAAATCCATTGCTTTTTCCCATATATAATGAAGAAGCAAGGAATTGCCAAAAAGCTTTCAAGCTAATGGATTTTCAAATATAAGAATAGTAATTTTTAAATCGTAGAAGAAAGGATGCAGTGATTTCAAACTTGTTCTCATTATTTCCCTTTAACAATGCATCATATATTTAGATTGGTGATTTCTAGAAGTTACCATGTTTCTATTGTAATGTATTTGAATCTGATAATTTCTAATAACACCATGGTAACTTTGTAGTGAAAATTATTAATCAATTATATATTAAAATGCATCCCCTCATAAAATATCTAAAGATGTATTTTTTCTGTTTGACTACTGAAATAAAATTTGATGTCTCACCACCTAGGACATGCTTGTAAATTTTTTGCCACTCTGTATGATATTATTATATATCTCTGGTTACATAAAACTTAAGTTTTATGTAACTTTGATTTTTAACTTGCAGTATATGTACAAATTTTTCAAAATAATCAAAAAATTAAACATAAAATATTACTAAAGATATACTTTGTTTTAGGCAAAAGTGTTTCTTTTCTGAGGAATAAAACAGATATATTAAAAAGTATATAATTTCTGAATTTAAAAAAATCTACTACCTGTCTCATACTGTTCCTCAGTCCCTGCCCCAAGATAATATAAATGAACAATATATATTGGTTAATAAGCAAGCATTAACTCCCACTGGTAAATATGAGCAGCTCTTAATGATAATTGAAATCAGTAGCTAAAGAAATTATATCAGAAGACTAATATTTCCTTTATGCTGTATTTCTTCTTTACAACTTTTAATGATATTGAATTATTATTGAAAGTATAATACAGTTTTATCATCTTGATGAAAATTTTTTTGGTATAATAAGAGTTGATTAAAAATGCATTATGTTCAATTATTTGGTATGTATGATTGCTTAAGTATATGGAAACTCTTAGTGAATAATCCTTACAGATATGAAATGCATGAAGAGATGTTTACTTATTGGAGATACTCAGATGAATATACGTATGTTAAGGAAATACCTTTCTTTGAAGTTGTTTATCTTTTACATTCTTTTTCTGCCTTGAAGCATTTTATGAGAATCCTGTCATTTGTGTCTGTTTAGAACACACACGCAAAATAAAATTTGTATTTGAACACTTTAATGTAGGCTTTAGAACGTTAAAGCTAAAAGCTCACATTTTAAAATTTATCTTTGTATGGTGTCTGTGTACATATATTTCCAAACTCTTTGAGGTGTTCTAGAAAGGAATCAAATGTATTTATGGGTATGTTAATGCTGATGATAGAGTACATGGATTACAAACCTTTTCCATTTCTTTTGACCTTATAGGAATAATAACAGCCCTGAATCACTATTTCTGTCCTGCTGTGTACGAACCTAGCTCCACTGTCTTCATAAACCTAACCCAGTATCTCTTTCATGCAACAGGCAAGGACCTGCTTACCTCTTCCGTTTTCTACAAAAAGAAAAACCTGACGAGGGACGTTTAATCATACATCCCCAAATCAACACATATAGAAATGTTTTAGGTTAAGTCTAAAAACTTCTTATCTCCAAAAATGGAAGCTTTTCTCTTTTTTTTTTTTTTAACTTTTAAGTTCAGGAATACATATGCAGGTTTTTTATGTAGGTAAACTTGTGTTTGAGGGTTTGTTATACAGATTATTTCATCACCAGGTCTTAAGCCTAGTACCCATTAGTTATTTTTCCTGATCCTCTCCCTCCTCCCACCCTCCACCCCCGCAATCGGCCCCAGTGTGTGTTGTTCCCCTCTGTATGTTCATGTGTTCTCATCTTACATCTTAGCCTTTAGAGCTTATCCCTCTTTTTGGGTAGTGGGGGTGGGTGAGGGAGGGGAGGGAATTTGATGTAGGAGAGTTCTAGGGTGGGTTTAGAAATCTCACATCACTTTATGCCTATATTAGTAACAAATAACCACCAAGTAGTCTATTGTTGAATTAAAGATGAAAACTGTAGTATCCATGAAAACAAAAATTTGTAAAAGACATGAAAGAACATAACAACTTTATATGTATAATGTTTTTGTCCGTTGAAGAGCTGCAGAAAATTACTTGATGGTTAGTACCAACTGCAATAGCATGCTAAACTGCAAATGTTCCACCAAGGAAAAAACAAGTCCTCATTTCTCATGCATAGGCACACAAATTTGACTTTTCACTATCACCTATCTAAGCAGGTACCTGTTATTACTCATGTGGGATAATACTCCATTTCCATTGGAGAGTTTTGTAAGAAGTAATTCATAATTGTTAATGCAACAAAATGTGTGTCCATACAGTTAGCATGAATGTAAATATGTCCATCTACATTTTATTTCCTTCTGGATGTTAGCGAAATACTGTTATAAGTAAGAAGGGGATTTTTGTTGTTGCTGTTGTTCTTTAGTTCTTAAAGATTTTAGTAGTCTTGCCAACGTTTTGCTGCTTTAAAAACTCAATAGTAAGCATTTCAGAACTTTTTCTAAATTTGAATAGTTGAAGTTTCAGATTCTGTTTTAACCAGAAGTTATTGTAAATGGCCAAAATACCTGTCTACTGCTAAATATCATTCTGGAATTCTGTTTATGCCTGCTAAACTATTGCATTTGCATCTTCATCCTTTTAAAGATGAAGCAACTTAAATGCACATAGGAATCTTTTTATAAAAGCATAATTATGTCTTGTGCTTTTTAAAATGCAAAACTAGTCCTATATGCATTATTGGTTTATGTGAAAAAGTAATTCACAAATGGACTTCTATATAAATACATGTTTTAAATAGCCTTAAACTTTTCTTGCCTTGTACTTTTTATGTAAATAAAATTAAGCAATTGTTTATCTTATTAATTTGCTTTTTATTAGAAGCTTCTTTGATACATATGTACCCAGTCCTCCTGGCTTTTTGGTTTTTCCTGTTTATCATTTTTATTTGTATGGATGTTTTCTTTTTCATTGTAATTTCTTTTTTGGCCCCATTTATGTGTCATCTATGACAAAAATTGCTGTTAATAAATGATTTAGTATTTCACAAAATGAGAAGCCGACTTTACCTGTTTGGCACATATATCACTCTGTAGATACCTAATTTGTCTTTTAAAAATAACTTTTGAATTTTCTTATAAGATTTATCACAGAAAATATATCTTGACTTCAATTTTATAAAATATATTTAATGTTTTTTAATATTTGAATTTTGTGTTGCATTTTTTTCCAAAGGGAGGATGTATATTTTATTTATTTGTACTTAAGATTTAGGATTCAGTATTCAGAATATGCCTAGTAAAAGTTATAGCATTTTCAAAATCAGTCTCTAGTACAGGCTAAATATACTAATCTCCTAATAACAATAAAAAGAGAAAATGTCTAAAAATTCTTTACCGGTTTAATTACAATTTTGGGTGGATTTGAAAACCTTCAGACTTCGGTCTGGCCATTCCACTTTAGCCATTCAGGCCATGCTGCCTGTATTGTGTATTCAGCAGTTCCTATTAGATGTCTTCACAGTGAGTGATTCTGCGGGGCTTGCTGACACCCGCTTCATGCATGGCCTGCTGTGCTGGGTGGAATTTTTTTTCTGAGCTGCCTGGAACATTAAAGACATCTTGGCCATGTCAGTCTGTGTACAGTGTGTGTGCATGTGCCCTCACATGCGCACATTCCTGAGCAAGTCAGTATTAAATAAATGATGTGGGTGTGCTTTTATATACATGTAAAGTGTAAAATTTGAATAATGATGTATTTATCATGTATTACATACAATACATTTTTAATAATTTAGTTCAGCTAACATTAGCAACTTTTCTCTAGCTTTTATTGTCTGTGGTTATTGACACTAGGGGGCACTGCTTATCCTTGGTTGCATCTTTCTTCAGGAAATGAGTAAAAATACTCAGCTGATTTCTGTGCTCTCACTTTAATTAACAATTGAATTTAGAGAACTCTAGGCTGTTTGATCCTTTGTTATTTTGGTTTTATTTCTAATGCCTATATGTAGTGCTAACAAAGGGGGTTGGAGCTATTGGTTCTCACAAATAAATAGAGTATCCAGTGTCCCATACAGTAACTTTTTCTTCCATTGGAAATGTCATTCTTGGCAAAACCAGAAGGGCAAGTTTGCCCAGTGATGAGGCTTAGATCCCTTGCCAGCTGCGCTTCTAGCCAGCAAGTGTGATGAACAGCTTTAGAAATCAAGTGAGAGAAAGCATTCAAGAGTTAGTGTGATTCATTTGGATAAAGGTCAAAAGAAAGATAAGCAAAGGATTAAGAATGAAGAGCACAAATAGCAATAATTTGTACCTTTTTACTTATAAAAATTACTGTCAGTGATCCTATTTGTAATTTTTCACATGTTCCTAGTTCAAAAGTAACTTAAAGTCTTTTAAAACTACATTAAAGATTGCATTTCATTCTCTATTTCAGCTGATCACTTATACATGAAATAGAGAAAAATTGATGCGCTACCATTCCTAACTCTATTTATAGATTAGAGCTGTGGCTACTAGTTGAAAATCAAGTGACAACATAATTAACTAAACATTTTCAATCGATAATTATAGCTTGAAATCTTTTTAAAATATAAAGATTTGCTCTATTTTTTAGAATCTTAGTGTCCATCCTAAGCCTAAATATTCATGTTTCAATCTGTAGCACCACCTGTAATCTCTAAGGACATTAATAACATTTTTGTTTTAATATGTGCTTTTAAAATAAAACTCTCTCCCTCCTCTCCCTTCTTGCCCCCCATCTTCCAAATGTAGACAGCAATCAGTAGCCTAAGGAATATAGACAACTATTTTATACCGTTCTCCTAATTAATTAAACACTCCAGAACTGGTAAAATTTTATATCCTTCTTCTCTAGAGTTATAGCTCTGTGTGTGTGTGTGTGTGTGTGTGTGTGTGAAAATATGCAGTTAAATCATGCCCGATTTTTATTAGCTGAAGGTATTGATTTTTAACGTGAGTAATTTGAATAAAGTAATCTTGCAGATTTTAAACTTTTCATAGCATATGTTTTATATCCTGACTGAAAAGGGACAAAAAAGATTGCCAGTATAGTCAAGCTTGGTCTGAACACCAGTAAAATAACTGAGTATAAACACGTGGGCAGTTTTAAATAAAATTTTTAAATACCTTTGCTTTGTAGCACATTAAATTGATTTCTACTAAATAGGTACTTTAATTAGAAATTATTTAAAATTTTTCAAAGAGAAATAGATATGTGCATTATCCTAGGTTGATTTTTTTCTGTTCTCATTTTTCGAAGTGATTTTTTGATAGTGCTTGTTGAATAACATATACTTTTTAATATATTTTTAGTGACTAGTTTTAAATTACATGGAAAAAAATATTTCCCAAGATAATATACAGTTCAGGGAGAAATGCTGTTATTTTTCATGCTGTTATTTTTTTAAATTATTTCTATGTAACATCATAAAAGCATTAGCCAATTTAGGTTCATCTCAGATCTTTAATAATAGATCTGTCACTTACTAATAATAGATACTACCTAGTTAGACCTTATCAGTTCGTAAACAAAACAATGATTAATCAATATGGGGCAACTTTTGTTATATTCAACACTTTATAATTTGAAATGTTAGTTTCCTAGTGCTAACCATATACAAGCAATCAGATGCCAGCCCATTTATAATAGGTTTTTCTCCTCCTAGCAGGATGTTGCTTTTGGCTATAAAAAGTTAATTTCAGATCCTGATATACTTGCATTAATTTTTGAGACATTGGCTAGGTGTAGTACAGCAAAGAATAACATGAACATCATACCACTGTGCTATAGCTAATCGTTTATTACCTCAAGCCAGAGAAGCAGTCTTAATGTGAAGGCTGTAGTATGTCTATAGAAAAGATGGAAACTGACAGAAAGGGTCTTAGAGACAGCTTCCTAAGAGTCTTGAAAGAGGACCATAACAAGAAGAGGGGGAAAGAAAGCAACAACAGCACTATCTAAAGGGATACATTTTAATACTTACAGTTCTGGATATCTTTGTAATTTTTATGATTGAAATAAATTATTGTCTTGAATAACAGACCCCATTCTCTATCCAAACATCTTTGCTTCAGAATGGGAAAGCTCATTGTAATGTTATCTTTTCAGGACCATAAGTGTTCTCTAAAAAACATATGACTGAGATGTTCATCAGCTGGGATGTTTGCTGTAATTCACCAATAAATTTGAATAATTTGACATAATTTCTGACAAAGATGAATGTTTCCACATTCATTTCCATAGTAAGTCAGTATCTACATGAAGAAACCAGTTTGACTGACTTGACCTGCCAAATTGATCAGAAAAAGAATAAAACAACAGCCATTCAGTCCATGGAATTAAAGCAGTTTATGTGTACAAACCACCTTGGTGGCCTGTCAACCCAAGACTTACATAAAAGTAAATCACTTTGGAGCCTGTAGTATTACAAGGAAGGAAAGTGCTAGGACATACCATCAAGGAACTAAGGCATATGTGCTCTTAGGTAGTGCACTGTAGCATAGAGTGAAGGAGAGGCATTATCAGTTGTGGAACTTGGAGTTTGATATTGGTGTTATCCCACAGGTGACACCTAAGTCACTTTTCCTGTTTTCTCATCCCTACAAAAAGCAATTGGATTGCATAATTTCTAATGTCCTTGAAAATTTTTCATTCTTTTCTTCTATGTGATGGTACTGTGGAGCCATGCCCTCATTATAAATAATATTTAAATGGTTTCAGTAAACCATGGTGTTACTTATAAATTCACTTTTATATAAAAGGCCATAGGAGATATGATTGCACTGTATTTATAACTATTAGAATGTAAATCTTAAGGCAGTAAAGTCTAACCCACCCACTCACAGACTGAATAAAAAGTGGCATCAATTACCTTCTGGAAACATTTAATTGAATTACTGGAAAATTCAGCAGTGAGTTTATTGTCCTTTTTTGTTTGAGGAGAAAGGGGACTAATAGATCATAGTATGTGCTGGTGGTTGTGTGGGAAGAGACAGACTTAGGGAAGCCTTGCTTTTCCTGACAACTTAGTGACAGAAAGTAGTATGGTAGATTTCATCATGACACCCACAATAAGGAGTGGCAGGTTGGGATCTTATGAAAGTGGGTAAGGAATCAGAACTATGGAAACTCAACATTTGTTCCTCATTCCTATGCATAGTCTTCTTTTGTGCTGTGACTGTGGTAGTATCTCCTTGTATTGTATTTCTGATTACAATAAACATTCCTCTCAAGGAGTCACTTTTATTCTTTTTCAATCTAGATTTCTTCTTTTGACTTCTCTCAAATGTCAGTCACTCTCCTCCCTTCAGACACATTGATGTTTTGTTGATATTTAACCGCCATCCTTTCATACATATATGCCTAAAAGAACAATATAGAAGCTATCTAGCAATTTATCACTTCCCTTGTACTGTACGTCTTCAGTAAAATTTTTCTGAAAACACCTCTCTTGTTCTCCCATTTCTGTGCCATGTCTATTTCACTTATAATCGCCTTAGATAAAACCTGTGTGCAATTCTGTTTTGTATATTGCCTTTTATATTATTAACACTCAGTAAAATAGTTTAAGAATTGCAGTCTGTAGTCCTGTCAGTCTGTCACCTTTCAGGCACTACTTTAAAAT
This sequence comes from Theropithecus gelada, assembly GCF_003255815.1. Taxonomy (NCBI): domain Eukaryota; kingdom Metazoa; phylum Chordata; class Mammalia; order Primates; family Cercopithecidae; genus Theropithecus; species Theropithecus gelada. Next base: position 89,263,070 of record NC_037673.1, on the reverse strand, counting down.
TCTGAAAATGTAAATGAAGTAATTAACCTGATATGAAACAGTGACACATAATTGACTTTCTAAATTAGTGAACTACTGACTCTTTTATATATTTGCCATTTTATAGAATTTCATATTGGCTACTTAACAAAAGGTGTGAGGTAACAAAAATTCTGCCTCCTACCATAACAAATACTGATGCTTATTAAACACTCTGTACTGTGCTTCCTAAGTATATTTATTTTAGAATCTTGCTGTTTGAATTATTTTGTCTCATGAAATTGAGGCAATACTTAATGATAATAGAATAGAGACCCTGAATCATTGACTCAACTGATGGAATGTCCTCCAAAGAAGTGCTAAGGAATAGACACATGAAAGAAAATGGAATTTTCAAAAGTAGCCTAGAGAATAATTCACCTTCACTCCTACATAAACGCTTCCTCAGTGTAAATTTTTCAATGCACTCATGCATCAGAGCTGTCAGATGTCTAAATGACGGGTTTCAGAGTTTTCCTCTTCCTGTTAGTGATCTGAAGTGCTACTCCAGTGTTTTCCATTAGGGTGGATATTGATAGAGGACACTTGTTGTATAGTGGACTGTTTATGGTTCACTAGTATATCAACTCAGAAGTGTTCTTTTGTTACGTGTAGTGTATATACATGCTATCTGTGGAAGGAAGATGCAGCCATATACATAGAGGTAAGTAGCTACTTTCAGTTCAGTCCTATCTTTTCTTCCACCCAGTGTTTATATGGTTTTGTGCAGTAAGTACAATCCCTAAAATTCCTATCTCAAATAAACCTTTCAAACCATTTATTTCTGCAGACTTTCTTATTTCAGAAATGTGAGATATGCCTTCATAAGAAAAATGTCTCCAACATGTAATTCAAGTCAGATTTTAAAATCCCAACTTAAAGAATTGGTCCACATTTGTTGGTTGGGAAATGTGCATTTAAACAGCCCTTAAAAGTTAGTTGAATCGAAGTTTCTTCAAGCAACAGTATTCACTTGCAGGGAACAGAAGTTTCAGGTATTTAGCATAAGTTCCTAGGTAGAAGAGCCATCTGGAGATCCTCGTTCAAATATTTTCAAACAATGTAGAAAGCCTGTGACTTATACTTACTATAATGATGTCACTTTCTCATTTACAGATGGGTGTCAACCTCTCCCAGTATCTGGCAGCTGTAATAACCCACAATTGATTAACGCATCCTGTCTTATGAACATTTAGATGGTTTTTATTGAGCTGGCCAAGAACCACCCCCCACCATCTAGGCCAATCACGTTAGTGCTACACCATTTCAGCTCCATAAACCTGAGCTTACATTGAAAAAATGTGATCGAATGAAGATTACCCTGAATTTCTAGAGGCAAAAACTTAGAAACGTTTGAGGGCATAAACCAACTAAGATTGGAAAAGAATCAAAATCTCAATTGTCTTTAGTCCCCAAATTTATATAGCACAGTCTTTATTTTCTTTGTATCATAGGGAATAAAGGCTGAGATTTGAAAAGCCATCTTGCTACTTTTACAGTGAAACCTCTCTGTCCATACTTATCCTTCTTTCTCCTACCAACACCATCAGGTTTGAGCATATTATGCCAGATGCTAAGTAGTGATGATTGCATACTTTATTTGAAGTTTGGGTTATTTTGCACTTAGATGCATTTAGTTTTGAAATCACGAGTATAACTTGCTTTATCTGACATATACATTTCATTTGAAATTTGGAAAATCCAGTCATTCCCCACTGGATTTATAGGATAATTTTTGAAATTTGTGAATTTGATTTTTTTTTTTTTTTTTTTAATTTGTCGCTTTTCAATAGTCTTCTGAAAGCAGACCTCACATTCTTTTAGCTCTGTGTTTTTCTCTTCATAATCCAACTTTTAGTGGCTTGATATGGTATCAGTGTGTAAAAGGTCTAAAATCTGAGATCTAAGAAAAATCTACTTGATCTCTTAGCTATTAGTGAGTCAAATCATAATGTGATCTTGAGTACATGAATAAGACAATGGGGTGTTGGCAGGTTGGAAGGAAAATTTAGATTTGAATGTAGAGGATTAAGATGGCAGATGGGAGCAGGACTAGTATGCAGCTCCCACTCGGATAGACAGAGCAGTGTGTGGAGGCTCACATCATGAACGTATGCTCCAAGAACTACCACAGGAACATACCAAGAAAGCCAAGAGAATCTGCAGACCCTCTGAAGGAACTGAATCACTGCTGTAGGCTCCCTGAGATGCTGAAAAACTGTGAGTCTGCCTGCCTTCTCAACAGAGAGGCTCATGATCTGGGTCAAGTTCTCAGCCCTGGTCACCGGCTGCCTAAAAATAGACTTAGTGCTGTTGTGGGGCATGGTGGGAGTGAGACTGACTTTTAGGACTGTGGGCCGCATAGGAGCAGGGTGAGGCCTGTGACTGCCAGCTTTCCCCCACTTTCCTGGTAACCTATATGACTCAGCAGAGGTGAATATTCCTTCACTGGACTGGGAACCACAGCCCCACCCCCCACAGCAGCCACAGCAAGCTTGCCAGAGGAGCGACTGAGCTCAGATACACATATCCCTACCCCCACCTGGTGGTCTTTCTCTACCCACCCTGGTAGCCAAAGACAAAGGTCATAATCTCTTGGGAGCTCTGTGGCCCTGCCCACCACCTGAGAAACCTGAATACTTAACCAGGTGTCCCTAGGGCAAGTTTGGATCCTGCCTGTAGAACCACAGCTGATGCCCTCTTGAAAGTGCCACCTCCTGACTAGAGGCCAACCAACACAAAAGCAGCACACTAAACAAAAATACAACCAAGAACCCTCACAGAGTCCACTTCACTCACTTGCTACCTCCACCGGACTAGGTGCTGGTATCCGTAACTGCAAGACCTGAAGATGGATCATATCACAGGACTCTTTGGAGACACTGCCCAGTACCAACCAGAGCCCAGTAGCTCTGCTGGGTGTCTAGACCCAGAAGAGCAAAAGCAACTACAGCCCGGCTCTCAGGAAGCCCCATTCTTAGGGAAAGCAGGAGAACACCACATCAAGGGAGCACCCTGTGGGACAAAAGAATCTGAACGGCGGCAGCCCTTGAATCCCAGATTTGGACATAGTCTATCCAAATGAGAAGGAACTGGAAAGACATCTCTGGTAATATGACAAAACACAGTTCTTTAACACCCCCAAGAGATCATACCAGCTCACCAGCAATGGATCCAAACCAAGATGAAATCTCTGAATTACCAGAAAAAGAATTCAGAAAGTCAATTATTAAGCTAATCAAGGAGGCACCAGAGAAAGGTGAAGTTCAATTTTTAAAAATCAAACACTTGATACAGGATATGAAAGGAAAGTTCTTCCGTGAAATATATAATATAAATTAAAAACAATTACAACTTCTGGAAATCAAGGACACACTTAGAGAAATGCAAAATGCACTGGAAAATCTCAGCAATAGAATCAAACAAGCAGAAGAAAGAACTTCAGAGCTTGAAGACAAGGTTTTCGAATTAACCCAATGCGTCAAAGACACAGATTTGAAAGTAGGGTAAACAAATGCTATAATTTCTGTTATGGCCTGTGGTAGACACTGTGATGCACTACTCAGTTGCACCTTCAATAAAGGACTTACTGCCTCAGCCCTTGGGAGTGCTCTCAGCAGACATCTTTCAACTGTCAATCCCTATCAGAGATTGCCTCAGCCACTTTGGTGCTCATACTCAAAGAACAGTGTGGTAGATTAAAGGCCATGCCATCTAGACCCAACTTGGAACAACTCTGAAGGGCCATTTTGAGTTCTGAGCTCCCCAGGAGTTATGCAAGTCTGTAATGGGATCTGCATGTCACCTTGATTTATCTCTCTCTTCATTCTTGCCTCATTCCCCTCCCTTCCTCAGATGTTGATTGTAAGGACACACGTTGATATTCTGCACGCTAAACACTGTCTTAGAGTCTTTCCTGGGAACCCAACCTGTGATGTAAGTCGTTTCTAAATAACATGAAACCAGACATTACTCTAGCTTCCTAACCATCACCTTCCCTATCTATTCCATTTCTGTAAACTTTCATCAGTCCACAGATAATTTTGAGCACCTGTTATGTGCCAGTCATTGTGCAGGGAATGAGAATGTGGTGTTAACAAATATGGTTTTGTCCTCATGGAGCCTACATGGGGGCAAACAAATCCTTACTGGTTTTATAAATATTTCAGAAGAAAAAAATACAGGATATTATGTACAAATAGCCATGGTACAAAGACGGGATCTGGAGTTAAAAGGTACGCTGCATGCAGTGACTCACACTTGTAATCCCAGGGCTTCAGGAGGCCAAGATGGGAGGATTGCCTGAGGCCAGGAGTTCAAGACAAGCCTGGGCAACATAGGGAGCCCTTGTTTCTACAAAAAAAAAAAAAAATTTTAGCCAGAAGTGGTGGTGTACGCCTGTAGTTCTAACCACTCAGTGGGTCGAGGCAGGAGGATCACTTGAGCCCAGGAGTTTAAAGTTACAGTAAGCTATGATCCTACCACTGCACTTCAGCTTGGGTGACAGAGCAAGACCCTGTCTCTTAAAAATAAAAATAAAAAATCTGCCTATGCCACCATTCACATTATGTGAATGTGGTATGCGTGGGTCACTTACTCTCTCTAGGCATCAGTTTCCTCATCCATAAAACAGGTGCATAACCCTTCAGCTACCAACCTGTGTACTTAAAAGGGAATTGTTCTCTCTCATGAGATAATCTGTATATAAATACTCAGAATATGAAGGGTCTCTATGGAATGTATCTAACCTGCCTTCTTTCCTAAAATGTGAGTTCTACCCAGAGGTCAGAAATCATGCCTTCCTCTGCTTTATAGTTATAATCTATTACCTAAATTTTTTTTCATAAAGTTTTGATAAATTTTCTCACTTTTTCATATAAGACAATGTCACCATTTAAATTCTCCTTCGCTGAGCCTGCCTTAGTTTTTTGGTTTGACAATGTTTAGTCCTAACTTACACTTTTATACTGTATCTACTTCACATGTATTCATTGTAATTTTTAAATTTGTATTTTATAACATCTTGCCTACTCTGGTCAGTCATATTACATAATAAAATGTTTTAATCATACAAGTCAACATGATGATCACTTATCCTATTTTCTTATTATGCAAGTGACCCCTTTTACTTTTTCCTTGCAATTAACTTGTCTCTTACATAATAGATACTAGCTGTTTTCTTGATTGGTAGAGCAAGTTTTTCAAACAGTCGCCTTCCCCTCCCCATCCCCAGCCACACCACATCATGTATTTTGTAGAGCATTTGTCTTCTTTCTCAACTCCCAGATTGTCAATCACGTAATGTTTGCTTTTTTTTTTTCCTTTTCTTTTTATTTTAAACCTATCTTACACATGCTTTTTTTGTTGTTGAAGGAGCTTGCACGTGGCAGCATGGTCTAGGCAGGAAAGGAAAAGGAAGTTATTACTGCTCTCTTCTGGCCGCCTGCAATAATAAATCATAACTTGCCTTTCCCTAACTGGTGGCTGGAGACTTATCTTCATAAATGCATGTGACCCAAGAAGTTTCAGTTTACATACCCTATCCCTTGGTGTTCTTGCCTATGGAGAGCCTTTTCCTTCCTGAAATTAAACAAAGGTTGCAAGAATTGAAGCTAGGGCTTCAAAGCACAGGAAAAGAGAATGTTGTCTTATCCTGTTGCTACAGTGGAGATCCAGCTGGCCATGTTTACCTAACCAGGGTGTGAGACTGCTTGTCCATCTGTGAAGGGCTCAGCACAGTGCTAAGGCTTGCTCTTAAATTTTGGACTTAGAAACCTTTTGAAATCCCTCTTGTGTGTTTTCCTACGTCGTTATTTTTAGACAGTTGTATAGGTTTGGGGTATATGCTTAAATTGCTAAGCATTGAACAGAAGGAAACTTTATAAGCCTTACCTGTTTACCAGGGTAGCATTCAACATCGTGTTATATATACGATGACCAAATTAAATTTCCCATTCAAACCAGAGCACTGTAACAGGGAAAGGAGACACTATTATTAATTATGCCAGTTTAATAGTCATAAGCCAAGACTGTTCTGAGCAAACTGGAATCTGTAGTCATCTTATTTATACTTAATTATTTCCTTTAAAATATTTAAGCAAGCCCAAATCACTTTACAAAATCGGGGAAGTAGGGTTGGAGATGGGAGTAGAAGCTGTATGATACTTCAAAACTGCTATCTATCAGTATGAATTTTGATGTCACTGAAGAGTACATAGATACCACATCTAAAAGGTAGGTTACATTTTAGAAATTAGAGATGAATGTCAAGGTAATAATAATAACTGACATTATTGATTTCTTAGGTGCCTTATCTCCTTTATGCTTCAGCAGCCCTATGAAGAGACTATTAACCAAAAATTAAAATCTAAGCACGTCTAATTCTAAAGCCTATGCATGCTTTTAACTATAACACTATACTGCCTTCCTCTGGACATACTCTATATCTCTGTGATTATCTTTTTTTAAAAAAATACAGTCATTTACACCACCTCTATGTCGAAAACAAGGTGGTAAAGGGACTCTCCCCCGGCGTGGCACTACTGAGCCGTGGCTTCGTGCTTCGTTGCCAGCTCAAGCTATTCTGAAAGGGTTCACTGGTGGGAGGAAAGTAGAACTACCACAGTATTGCTTCACCAATTCCGTTTTCATTGTCAAGTGCATGGTGATATGACTGGTCTAGTATTCTGATGACAGGATTTTAAATACACACAATTATCAGGTCTTAGTGCTTCTTAGCCATGCAGTTATAGAAGTCTTACACCGCATAATCAAAGGAAAAAGTAGCCCTTTGTACATATTTTCTTTGTGGCCCTGTGCCTTTTTTAAAGTAATATTTGTCATTAAGTGCATTTATAAACTATACTTCTGTTAGCTTCCTCTATATGAGTGAGGATAATGCACTTTTTAAAGATTTAGAATAGTTTACATTGCATATTTTTGTGGGATGACCTGTTATAATTGTGTACTGTGTGCCATTTCCTCTGCTAATTGCTTTACAGTTTTTTCATTTAATACTCAAAATAGTCCTATGACTTACATGGATTTATCATCTCCCATGACATTCACCTGATAAAACTAAAGTACAGAAAAATAATTTACTCAAAGTATCATTACTAGAAGTGGCAGAGCATGAACTTGAACCCAGAGAATCGGACTCCACTATCCTTGAATTTAACTATCGCACTTTATTTCCGAAGCTTCTACTTTCAAAATAGAAATTGTGAATGCAGATTAAAGGTGTGAACTGCAAGCAACAGGAGAATTGAATGTCATACTCATCTGAATTTCCTGCTGGGCAGTTTGGTCTTCACATTATATCTACCGAAGTGTGTGTATTTCATTATAATCACTAGAGGTGCTAGTGCCTTAGGTAATAGAATCAAGGTTTTAGTGTTACGCCAAAGATTGTGTTAGTAGCATTCTGTTGGGATAGACTTGTCCAAAAGAATCTTCAGGAAGAAGAATACAAAGTAGTCTCTGACCCTAAGAGAAAAGACTGCCAAACCCAGAGTTAGCTGATAAGTCATCGTGGTACAGGGCACACTTGTAACCAGGTGGGCTTGGATAGCACAGGGCAGAGTACCATGAAATGGGGAATATGCAGGCAGAAATGTAAAGTGATAGGAGAGATTTGTAATAAAATATTATAGTCTGTTACAACCACATGAAAACTGCACTCAAGTAGAAGCACTGAATGCAATTATGATCTGCATAATGAAAGTGTGAAAAGGTACCAGCATTTTATACTTTTCAAGCCTTTGAAACAACTTAATCTGAAATTTTAACTCAAGGAGCTCTAGAGGGAGCTAATCTATTTATATACATGTATTTTTTTTTAAAGGCATCTCAAACCTCAACTGTGCTATTAACCAGAGTGATGATTCATTCATGCTCATACGGTAGTAATGATCCTTGGATTTATAAACGTACAGTAGTGTCAGATCCTAATCTGATGCAAATATGTGTTATCTGATTTTCTTCTCAGAATATTATTTCCTGTACAAGTAATTCACATGCCGTAACCCTCACAGTACATATGTGTAACACATGTCATAATTTAAAAAGAAAGTAATAGCTTTTGCTGATGGAAGACTTTAAAATATTTTTTCAAAAACACGTTTAAAACATATGATATATCCAAACATAGCTGTGGGTCTGCATGCACATATACACATCCCTACCCCAACCCACACTGGCTTTTTTAGGAATTTCCTTGGACTTTAAAATATAAGGAGAAGTAATTATTCTGAATGTCATGGCTGCCAGGCTACAAACACAGGAAAACGAAATTATGCATCAACTTCTTTTAGGTTAGGATAAAGCCAACCTAATTTAGAGTTTCTTTCTCCTTTAGGTTGGGAGATTGAATTGGGTTGGATTTACAATTCCCATAACCCAAGGCCCTGGATTAGAGATATGCCAAAGACTTCATGGCAGAGCATCCCCATAACATCAACATCTCCATGCCTTCAAAGTAAATTAAGGCATCTCTCTACCTCAATTCAGTTTAAATTAAATTAAATCATAATTCAGTTTGGCAGAAATAAAGGCATCTTTGTGTTTTCCTTTGCAGAAAGTCATTTATGGTAGAGTTCTGGAAGAAATGAAATCCAGAGAAATGCTAAAATAGTTTTTAAGCACAAAAAGGAAATTGAGGAATGCTTAGGATGACATGAAGCATTTGGATTTGGCCAGGTATCTGTGAAGACAGTAGGCAGGTACATCATTTGAGGACCTTAGAGAAAGCATGGTGAGTTAAATTAGGTGGACAGAAAAGGTCTGCAGGATTTCTGGAGAGAAATGGTAGCAGCCCTGTGGAAGGCCCGCGCTTTACATGGAAGGGAGCAGAGGTACCCCTGCTGCCTCTGGCCCTCCCACACCTCCCTTTGGTCCTCTGGTCTTCATCTCACCAAATACTCCTGTTATACTCAGATGAACTCACCCGTCTTGTCACTGTTAGTTAAGTTTTTAACTCTTACTCTGGAAGAAAATATAATGATAAACAAGATTTCCCCCCCTCAATTTCAACCCCATCAACAATGTTAATAATATGAACTTGCATACAGATGGCATATGTTTTTAATCTGTTCAAAGTACTGTACTTGATATTTAGTGGCTTAAACTTTTGTCAGACTAGGAGCATGCCACATAGTGAAGGAAAGAGCAGATTAATTATGTTTAAGCTCAAGTGAAAACACTAAGAATGGATAAATGGGTAAAATTAAGCAAACAAAACTATCAAGTAACAGGGCCACATTTTTTAATTAATGCTGAAATCATCAATGTGATTTATAGGAATATCTAATTTTCCCTCTTACCTTAAACATTATTTATTTTAGAACTGTAATAATTTTAAAGTGCTATTGTCAGTTTCTCCTCCTGGCTGATTTCTATGTTGGCATGATTTTTAGAATTTCAACATTCCTTACTGATATGGATCTTTTTACCATTTAAAAAAATGTCCAAGTGAATGAAATGCTGTATATATGAAAAGGGAATTAATCAAATGAGTTTATTTATGTAAGAGTGTTATGTATTACTAAGAAGTAGACCTCGTGTAATACAGATGAAAGAACATGACATATATCCACGGTCAAGTCACGGTTTTGTCACTTTGTGTCTGGGTGGCCTTTGACTAGTTTCTTAAACTGTCTCAATTTGCTTATCCACAAATAGGGAAAATAATACAAGTTTTGCATACATTTCCATATTATTTGAGAGTAAAATGAGAATTAATTTGTATTTTATTTTGAAATTTGGAAACTGCTATTCAGATTAAAATAAACATTATACACAGACAAATAAAAGCAAATTTTAATTGTAACTTTACAATGTATATCCTATTAAGCCATTGACCTTTAGGATGTTGATGTCTGAGGTATCAAAATTTGTCATCACTTCTATCCAACTCTTGATACCATACTGAAGATATTATAACAAAAATGGAATGGATGTTGACCTTAAGTGTAATTATTCAAAGGGATCTCTTACTGGATATTTCATAATTTATTCAAGAATATATGGAGACATTTAGATCACATGGGCTTATCTTTTTTACAGACTAAGATTCCTTTGAGAATCTCATGAAAGTTAAAGATCTTCTCCTCAGAAAAATATTCATATGCCCATATAGAAAACATTTTACAAAGAATTTCAAGTTGTTCATATCAATGGATCCTAATTAAATACTGCCATGTCCACCTTAGATTGTTATAGAGAATCTAAGGTGATATGATGATATGGCTTTCTCCCTTTTAGAGAGCGTTTTCCAGACTATTGGTCTTCTGTTACAGACCATATTGTAGAAGGATTTTTCCTGCCCAGCTGTGCTTCCACTCGTTCCTTGCTTTGGCTATATTTCATCTAAGGTCTGTCTCTTAAGCAAACTCAATTCCATCTCCCTGCACCATTGCCTCTCTCTGGTATTTTTCATCAGTGCTCATTCACAGTGGAAGAAGTAACTAAGTCACTGTGACCCAGACTAACAAATGCAAGAAGCAGAGGGTCTGGACAGAAATGGCAGTTGCAAGTAGTTCCAGGACTACTAAATTAGGCTGCAGCAAGGCTGGAACAGAGGTAAATAGTCCAGAAAGTTAAGACTGTTGACATATTCACTTATTCACAATTCTACTAATCCTAAACAGTCAAATGTTGGAAATTCTTTGCTACTGGGTTAATTTGTAAACAGCTCTTCATTAAGATCTTCTGGAATTTGGCCATTCCCCACCTCTGATAATAAAATATGAAAGTGATTTTTAAAGTGTAAAATGCTATAACAGTGTAAGAGAGTATCATATTGGATTATAATGTGACGGTGTGATGTGATGATAAATTGCGTGTTATCACTTCCACTGTATGAAACGTCAGCCGGAAAGACAAACAGACTACAGATATTTTCCTCTGGTAGTCCCTCTAACAACCCTGTATTTTTCCAGCTTGTAGAATTTTAATCCCCAGGTTTTCTATTTTAACACTAACTCCTCACCAATTCATTACTTCATTGTATCTCATTTCACAAATGGCTCTCAAGATTTAGTGTCTTCAGATGCTGTCTTAAGTAAATCTGCATATGTTAACAACAGCCACAACAAAATCCAGGTCAAATATTTTAAAACGCAAGCATATCCTTAGAATACCAGAAAGCATGTTCTTATTTTGTACTTCAGCAACAATTGGTCTAGATCTCTAAAAGTGTTACTATTTAGAAAATGAGAATAAGGACATACAATTTCTTCATAAGCCAGATGGATTCACTATTGTGGAATTTGGGGTTTTATCATCTAATGTTGGTTTAAACTTTTATATGCTAGTGCCAGTGTGATCCAATGAGAATGTATTTGTAAAATAAAATCCAGAAGAAGGTAGCATACTACTTAATAATTCATATGAAGTATTAATTTAGAGTATTTTATGCTTTGAAAAGTATTATTGGTATTGCAAGATAAATTTTTGCAGTAATATCATGATGTTGGTAACCAATATTGATTTTAAGATTTTTACATTATATAAACAGAAAACACAGGGCACAAAGAGTTGAGGTGCAGAAGTGTTGGTGAGGTAGCATTAACAGTGAGTTGGGTTCCCATTAGGTAGTATTCATTGAGACATCATGTGCATATGCTGGGCTTAAAAAAATTTAAGAGAGAGAGAGACATTTTAAATTCAGAATGCCAACAGGCATCCTTTGGTATCATAAGCATGGTGTGCAATATTCTTTCTCTGTATGCACTTTCATCGCCATTCAGAATTCTCTTTTTTGAAGTGCACTATTATATTTTTGATAGACAATTCATAGAAATTAACAGCAAATGATAAATTGTTCTTTTTTTCAATAAAAGAATTTAGAGGGAGAAAAGACACTTGAAGCAAAAAGAGAACATTATTGTGAAATGCAAGGTTACTATTTATGATATTTTAACTGTAATTTTCAAAGCTTTCTTACATTTGTTACACCAAATTAGGGCCACTAGTGTAGTAGATTAAAACCTTTTTTCAGTTCTTCTGATGTAGAAATTTTCGCTTTTAATTTCTTTATCTGGCAGACCACTGATGAATCCATCGGTATCTCCAAGCCAAGCAAATCTTTTTTTGTTATTTTTAGAAGCTGTTTTGTTTTGTAGAAATAGCATTCTATAGGAAGAAGTTATTATAAAATGTAATCGTTTGCCAACATAAAGAAATACGTTAGAAAGCAAAATTATATTAATGGGCTTTGAATGAAAAATATCTTTGTGGGCATTTAAAACACCAAGGAATTACTAAATTGGAAAAGTCAAAGCAAGATATCTTTCTTTACTGATGTGCCATCTACTGAAAACTAGTAGAAGTTGGTCCTAAGTAGCTAACAGTGAACCCTGGGTACTAACTTCCCTGAAGCACTGAAACAGGAAGTGGTGGAAGAAACTTGTAAAAGAAACCCTCAGGGATTCCCCTGTGATCCCTTTAATCCTCGAATTGTCAAACCACATGGAAAATAATAGAGCTGCGTAGTTCTAAGACTTAAGTGGTATTATCTTTTTAAAGGAAAATGTTAGGTCTTTTCACATCTCTGGACAAGAATAGGGTATGTGTTCAATGCAAAAAAGAGTAACTTTGAACCAGAGATACATATTGCTTTTTCATTTTTCATATAATATTGTTGTTATCTCTGACTAAGCAGGCTGCACCCAGTAGGAAAAACAATTATAGCCAATATTTTATTTTCCTTTTTTAAAACAGATGATTCAACGAGAAGCAGATGTAAAAAGTAAGGTAACTGCTGTGGCATTGACAGACTCTGTTCACAATGTGTGGCATCAAGAAGCTGGCAAAACGATTCGAGAATGGATGAGAGAGGTGAGACTTGTTTTTTTTTTTTTTTTTAGTGCTGAGATGAATGGGTGTGAGCCTTTATGTCTTCAGCCCCCACCAACCTGTAACACCTCCCATCCTCAGACTCCCTTTCTAGAGGCAGAACATTGCGAGGAAATAGAAAATGTTAGACATGCTTAAAATAATAATAGAAAACCCGTGTGAAGAACCAATATTTTTGAAACCCCCCTCCCTTCTTTTTGGTTTTCTATAGAACACTGTGTGTATAGTGTTCAGTCTAAGGTGGGAACTTGTGCTGAAAAAGGTCATGGAATTAAGAGATTCTTATTCCCTGATGCTTAATTTTTCCACCAGCTATTTAGCATTGGTGCCACTTAGTTACAAGAACGACGCATAAGGTACACTTGGTCTCCTTTTCTTCTTGAAAGGCAGTCAGTGTGTGCCACTCTTAAATGGATTGGCTGACTACATCCAGTAGAGGGAAGAGAAGAAAAAAGCTGAAATGCTGTTATGCCAGACCCTTGAGCTAAGAGAAACCCAGGGGCTAGCCATGGTTCAGCCTTAGGCTAAGAAAGCTTCTTTTCATACTTCCTAAGGGCTGGTGAACCTGAAAACTAACAAGGATTCATTGAATACGCTCCCATTATTATTATTTTTTAACTTTCAGCCTGTTATATTTTTTATTCCTATGACAAATATCCAGCTGAAATTTTCTTTTATTTTTATTTATCTTTCTGGTATTATAAGCAGTTGGCATCAGCCACCCATGCCATAGTAATTGTTTAATCAAATCATTTACTTATATAATATGAATGAGTTGATTGACCTTCTTGGTTTTCTTCCAGTTTTTCTTGATAGAATACCTGGTGGCCCTTCAGCTGATACACATAGGACTGTGTGGTGGGTAAATTCTACCAGCCTTCATGGTGTACTGTAAGGACCACAGAGTTAATGTCTGAAGAGATAGAAAAATTAGGCTATATAATTTCATAGTAGCGTTATATTATCACCAGTCTGTTATCGCTTGTTTTTCTGCATTAGAAAAAGTACTTTCATCATGCAAAAGTCTAAAATATTTTTATTCCAGTCCTCTTAATACTATAAACATATAAAGATGGGTTTTTTAAATCTTTTCTAACATGTAGGTGTTTGATGATGACACAGAAAGCTCCCAGCATTATATAAATAGTAAGGTTAATAAATGAGCTGTTAGTAACTTTTCCCCACACACATAACTAGTATGGAATTCGATACTTGGCTCAAACTAAAAACATCCTTGCTCATGAGTTTTTCATTCCTGATGACAAATATAACAAAATTTATTTAGGTTTACTTTTTAAGTATTTCTAACTAAAGCTGGATTAGGTGTTCCTTTCAAAAGCCAGAATATATTAATCTGTGTAGCTTCCATCTAACTGACTAGACAGTAGTTGAATTCATCATAATTTAATCAAGGCTGCCATTAATTTCTTTGCAAGCATAGCTGTTGTAAAATTTATAAAATTTTATAAATGCCCTAGTTCTTGGATAGTTCTTTCAGTTCCCTCAATTAAGCCTTAGGGAAGCAATTTGAAGAGTTTTGTATTTTGACCTATCAAAATTGATATCCCAGCTCAATCACTTACATAACTTTGTAGTTTGAAGCAAGTTATTTTATCTCTTTGAGATTCGATTTTCTCATCTGTAAACTATAATACCTACCTTGCAAACGTGATGGAAAATAACATATGTAAAGAAATAGCACAGTTCTTGGCACTTTAAAAAAGTTCGGTAAGTTAGAGCTGTCACTGTTGTTACAGTCTCACTCCCAAATAATATAAAACACATAAACTATATTCATCTTTTGTTTTATGAATGGTTTGCCTATTCAAAATATCTTACAAAAAGGAAACAGGGTGACATACTGGAAGTAATTCAGAACAAGCATATGGGAGAACTAAATTTTGATAATGACTCTGGCTAGGTAAATCAATAATTAAGAATCTAGCATGTACCAGCTAGTTTGCTAAGATTTATAATCTTGGAAAAGCCACTCCATCTTTTTGGGTCTGTTTCATAATTGAATTGGAGACAGTAATTCCTATTCCGTCTACTTCATGAAATATTGTGAGAAGCAAAGGTGATAATCAAGGATGAAAGCTCTTTGAAAAGCAAATGGTACTATATAAAGAAATGAGATGTGTTATTATTGAAAACACTGTAATATCTCAGAGATTTAACTTATTAGAGCATTCCTGATGGGGCTTTGAAATTACCCCTGTTCAGTGATCTTCTCCAAAACGAGAACAAAAAGAGAGACTGTAAAAGTGTATGACAGGTATCCTTGCAGGAACCCACCTAAATGTGTGACCTCTTATAGAGAAGATTACAGTGTGGTTTGGCAATATAAGAGTCCAGTGTTTCCGAACTCTCAGGATGAAACTTCCTCCCCTTTTCTTTCTCCTTTCTTATTTCCTATCCTCTCTGCAAGACTCCTTGAAATAATGAAGAGAAACAAACCTGGATTACAGGAAAGGGCGGTTGTCTTAAGCATGGGTGTTGGAAAGTTTTTTGTTTTGTAAGTATGTTTAAATTAATGTGATACGTATAAGTGGCCAACAAACATATGAAAAAAATGCTCGACATCACCCATCATCAGAGAAATGCAAATTGAAACCAAAATGAGATACCATCTCACACCAATCAGAATGGGGATTCTTATACACTGTTGGTGGGAATGTAAATTAGTACAGCCTCTGTGGAAAACAGTATGGAGATTTCTCAAAGAGCTAAAGAAAGAAGTACTATTTGATCTAGCCATGTGACTACTGGGTATCTACCCAAAGCAAAAGAAGTCATTTTACCAAAAAGACATCTACACTGGTATGTTTATCGCAGCACTCTTCATGATAGCAAAGGCTTGGAATCAACCTAAGCATCCATCAAAGGATGACTGGATAGAGAAAATGTGGTACATATCTAAATATATGTATATAGATATATAGAGATATATACTTTGGAATACTACTCGGCCATAAAAATGAATGAAATTATATCTTGCAGCAACATGGATGGAACTGGAGGCCATTATCTTAATTGAAATCACTCAGAGACAGAAAGTCAAATACCACATGTTCTCACTTCTCAGTAGGAGCTAAACAATGGGTACATACGGACATACAAAGTAGAATAATAGACATTGGAGACTTCAAAAGATGGAAGGTGGGAGATGAAGGATGAGAACTTATCTATTGGGTACGATGTACACTGTTTGGGTGACAGTTACACTAAAAGCCCAGACTTTACCACTATGCTGTAGTATATCCATGTAACAAAAATGCACTTGAAAGTCCTAAATTTGTAACAATAAGAAGGGATGTGATGAAGTTACTGATGTTATGCGTTCATTTTTTAAAAAGCTAATTTTTAAACCTACCAATTTAGCATACAGAACAAAGGTTAAGAAATATATTATTGTATTACTTGTGTAATTTATAAATATTAGTAACAGTTTCCTTTAAAGAAGGAAGGTCAGGCCGGGCACAGTGGCTCACACCTCTAATCCCAACACTTTGGGAGGCCGAGACAGGTGGATCACCTAAGGTCAAGAGTTCGAGACCAGCCTGGCCAGCATGGCAAAACTTTGTTTCTACTAAAAATACAAAAATTAGCCAGGCATAGTGTCAGGTACCCATAATCCCAGCTACTCAGGAGGCTGAGGGAGGAGAATCACTTGAACCCAGGAGGTGGAGGTTGCAGTGAGCTGAGATCACGCCATTGCACTCCAGCCTGGCCAACAGAGCAAAAGCTCCATCTCAAAAAAAAAGAAAGAAAGAAAGTCAAAGAGTAGTACTACTTTGAGCAATTACTCCAAGTGAAACCTATTCTGAACTAAAAGACCACGCATAGATGCTAAGCCAGCCTCTTGAGGAGAGGTAAAAGGTAAATGAAGGCAGCTCCTGAGGAACTTCTTACTTCAAGCCCCAGGACTGTCTAGGCTGAGTGGGCAAATGTTTCCCAACATACCCCTGGCCTCTGAAATTCTCCAGCCACACCAGATGTACGATTCTATGTAATAGTTGTAAACCCTTCCCATCACCATTCAACTCTGAGTGTAGGGCCTTAGAAACTTGACCTAGTGAACCATAGTTGCATTTGTCCATGGACACAAAACGTTTCACATTAAAAAATCAACCTTTAAAGCAATGGTGATTTACAATTCAGACATATGCAATAAAAATGAATAAAAATCTGGCTTCAACCAAGGCAGTAAGCATCTCCAAATACCTCCAAACACGTTGCACAGGAATAGCTACTACCTACTTTTCTCTTTAAATATAATATACTAAATAGTAATCTTTTTATTTAAAAAAATTATTTCAAACCTACTCTGAAATATTGTTGACCTTGGTTCAACTGTCAAAGGGAATCACTCAGCACTGTGGCCTGTAGGCATTTCTAATCCATATCAATAGCGCCCCAAATTTTGGATATTACAAAAGGGAAAATTTACAACCACAAAAATCTATAGGATCATCATTTTAGGGTAAAAAAAAATGTTTAAACTGATAACACTTAGCTTAAAGACATACTTTCTACATTACCTATTTTTCTCTTTTTCCTTCAGATCCAGAGAAACATTAGTCATGTAGTCTGTCCCTATCTGCCTGCCCTGGCCAAGGACTTCTTTCTCTATGCTTGTTTGTTGGAACTAGGGGAGGCTGCATCTGAGTCTCAAGCATGGCACTATTGGTACCTTGAGTTCAACATACCTTGTTGCCTATTCAGGGGACCTGAGAATAAATGTCAGGGGCTGCTAAGCCTCTCCAGCATGTTTTGAATTTAGGTAGGGCTTTCCTAGTGGTCTGCCTGCATTGCTACCTGTAACACTTTGGTAGTGTTCATCTCAACTAAAAATTGGAATAGGGACAAAGTGAGGCATTGAAAAAAGGGATACGTAAGTATTAGAAAAGCATCAAAAGAGACTTGACTTCTAAACTATAGTAACACATTTCAGAATAGGGAGTTAGATTTGATAAAATAAAATTTCAGACAAATTGAATTTAGATATAACTGCATGTCTTTCTTTGCATATGTTTATGTTATTTTATTTCATTATACTCTATCATATAACAAACATTTAACTTGTTTTGCCCTTTTTTCTATATAATTTTCCCAATGGGGTAAAAATGCCACATACCCCTGCACACACACACACACACACACACACACATACACATACACACTCTGAAATGGCCATATCAAATGTGTGTAGTTGTACACAGGTACTTTGTCATTGCAGAGAACTTTTGGACATACTCACTTTAACTATAGGGTGTTCAACTTCTGTCCAGTTTTTATGAGAGATCAAAGCCTTAAACACGTGGCCAGATAAAAACTGAAATTTCACAAACATAAAATGTTAACCTATATTTTGCTTTAAGTGTTTGAATTAAAGGTGATCTGAGCAAACTGGACAAAAGTTCATTTTGTTCAGCTTTTTAAGGTAACAATTTAGAAAATGATTAATCGTCTGCATATTGTAATGTGCCATCACTTGTATTAATACTAGAAAATCCTATAAGACGTAGCTTTACGTATGTGAAGTGTAGGTGAACAGTAGGAAGACCGACATATCACCTGGTTAATAGCTGACTTTCATCAGATTTGGAGGTACTAGTTGGATGAGTAATAATTAAAATACATACAGTACCTAATCGCTGCCTGTCTGTCGGTAGTGCTAATTGCTGTCATTGAAAAGACGGAATTGTTTAAAAAAGAGAGAGAGAGAAAGAGAAAGTCATTCTTCATTGAAGCTATCTCCCTGTATCATTGGGAGCCTATTTTTAGTACCTATAGAAGTCATGATTTTTGAATTTATTAGGGGCTGTGATGAATGATAAAACAAATCATCCATTTACATATCTTGACACTGCTTTGGAGAATACTTATTTCTTACAAGCAAGTGTCACATTGTAT
This sequence comes from Theropithecus gelada, assembly GCF_003255815.1. NCBI lineage: Eukaryota > Metazoa > Chordata > Mammalia > Primates > Cercopithecidae > Theropithecus > Theropithecus gelada. Next base: position 89,244,281 of record NC_037673.1, on the reverse strand, counting down.
ATAAAAGCTAGCTAATTGTGTGCTAATCTTCTGCATTATCTAGAACTCTCTGATGTGGTGTTATATCAATGGTAATATTAATTTTACTTATTTCAAATGTATGAAATATCTTCTAAAACCCTATTCCTTTTATAATTTCTACCCTTACATTGTGTAGTTTTGCATTCAACTGCTAATTAAGATTAGGAGAGCACATTATAGAATATGTATCCATTTTAAACCACCAAGCTTTTGTAATGCATGAAAAATACTAATATTTTATCTATTTTAAATGTAAAAAGAGAGAAAGCATTTAAGAACATTACTACATGTTATGTTTGTTTTCATGTTTTTTTCCTACACAGTTCAATAGTTTCATTGATCTACTGTTTCTTACAAAAATCTGCCATGCTTTGTGAACTTCACTTTCTAATCTCATACAGCAACCCTTCCTTTATGTTATTCCTGCTCTCCCTGGTCCCAGAACAGTAGGGTTGCCTTGACAAATCTATTCAAAAGCCATTCCTCGGCCTTTATTGGTGGGGACTGGGGCCTTTGAAATTCTCTCCTCACTGCAACACAGCTGACATCTTCTTCCAGACAGAATGAATTAAGGAAATACAATAAGACACTTGATCTACCAGTCAAGGATCTTTCCACAGTGAGGACGGATTCCATGGTGCACAACCAGGGCAGCAAGCATCTAAAAATACACAATACATGCTTGTTTACCAGAATAGCAATCACCGATTTTTCCAAAATGATTGATGGGATGATTTCTTTAAAAAAAAATCTGTCTGGAAATTCATTGTGTGTGTGTGTGTGAGTGTGTATGTGTCTGTGTGTTGAGAAATGTTTTAAAAACCGTGTGATGATAATCACATATTTTTAGCCAGACTTCAAATACAGACTTAAAATGTATAGAAGGAATATAGATTATTTTATTTCTCTGAATTGTAAATCATTACCTTACATCGTTACTATTAAAAATTACCTAATTTTTAATATTGGAGGCTTTGTGTCCATAGACACACAGCTACAACTCACCAGATGGTGATTCTTTATAACTATTTTGATACAGCCTTCATTAAAGCAGGTAAAAGTAAAAATTAAAAAATAGTATTTTTGTATGGGTCAGATTTTGAGGAGTAAATACAAAATTCATTTATTCTGGTATTACGCAAAGAATATAGTTTAAAAATTGGCTATTCTTTCTTGTGTTCATATTAATATTTATTTTAATCTAAAAGTTAAAAATGGATACTTCTTTTATTTTCCCTTAATTATAATACCTTTATTTGTTTACTGCTTGGCCATCTAAACTTCACTTGGAAATATATTGCATCATGGTTCATGGAAGGTTACATGTCATCTTATTTTATTTATTTTTTGAGACGGGGTCTCCCTCTGGCACCCGGGCTGGAGTGCAATAGAGTGATTTCAGCTCACTGCAACCTTTGCCTCCTGGGTTCAAGCCATTCTCCTGCCTCAGCCTCCCAAGTAGCTGGGACTACAGGCATGCGCCACCACGCCCAGCTAATTTTTGTATTTTTAGTACAGAAGGGGTTTCACCATGTTGGCCAGGCTGGTCTCGAACTCCTGACCCCAAGTGATCTGCCCGCCTCGACCTCCCCCAAAAGTGCTGGGATTATAGGCACAAGCCACCATGCCCTGCCCTTATATGTCATCTTAATATCAGCACAGATGATTTGCTGAATTGTAAAACAAACAAGAAAACCTTTTTCACAGTCATGTTAATTATGAATAATTACTGACTGTTTACGTAAGAAAAAAATGTTAAGTGTATTGAAAAATAAATTGAATACAGTCTAGTGGTTGATTTCATAGGATAAATTAATCTCTTCCTCAACATTTGGTCTTGGCTTAAATTGTATTTCAACAATATTGTCTCTATTACGTTGCAGAACTGTTGTAATTGGGTCTCTAGCTCAGAACCATTAGACACATCAGTGGAGTCCATGCTACCTGATTGCCCCCGAGTCTCAGCAGGTATGTGTTTGATAAGAGATATATGATTGCTGTTGTTTATCAAGGTGAAAAATATGCTAATGAAATGTAGAATTCTATTTTGTGAATTAGTTTGTTTTTGTCTTTGAGTTGTTGGATGAATTATTGGTAATATTATGCATGGGTAGAATCCTCTATCACATATTTGTTAAGCAACTTAAAATGCTTACCAACAAACTCGGTAAGATGAATAGGTGAAACAATTCAAGAGTAGTATAGACAACTGCTGTTGAAACTTAGAGAGATAAGACATACATACATGGATACCTAAACAACAAGGATTGGGCAGACATACAGGATCTTTCATAGGATATGTGTCTCTGAGTTCCAACTCAATGATATGACAGGCAGGCAATGATGTTGTGTGTCCTAGAGACTTTAGAAAAAAATATTTCATGTAAAGATTTTAGTTGCTTCTTGTGTTAGACAGACAGACTCTGGACTGTGGGAAAACGTGCAAGATAGCATCCTATGCAAAGGAGACAGAGCAATTTAAGGAGCAACAGCAGGAATGGATCTGAAGATGTTCACAGGGAACAAAGGCAAGACTGGACTGCCTATTGAAAGGGAAGAGGTGAAGAGGTGAGCACGTCAGGAGCAGTTGGACTCTAGGAAGTTTAAGGATAGCATTGATTTCCAGCCTAAAGTCTTTGTATTGGAGTCACTAGATAAGAAGACAGAATGACATTTGTAAGCTTTCTGGTTTCAACTTTCACTGTTCTCAACCAAGTGAGCAGTGGCATCTTGTTATAACTGATAGCAGAAATGGGTTTGCTCTGGCCATGGGTGCTGGAGAATGGGTAAAAGTTTGGAACACAAACTACTTTATGTTAACAATCGTAAGTGATAGCTAATCACTGAGTACTTAAGGTTGAAAATATGTGTACATATTTGAAGAAAATAATTTGGAGAATAGTTCAGATTCTAGGTATAGAACTACTGTTACAATTAAACGTCACTATCATTAATACCTAAACTTCAACTGAGTTTCACTATCATTATAGCCGAATTTTATAAGTCTATAAGCCAGGGTTCAACCACAGAGACAGAACCACTAGAAGATGTATATGCTACTATACATACACATAGAGATAGACATATACACACACATACTTATGCACATATGTATATATGTGTGTGTTCTTAAATATTATACAATCAATTTTCATTATTTATGCTAGTTATATAATGTGAAGTCACTAAAAACACTGAATTAGCAAATAATCATAGCTCCTAGATGAAATACAAGGCCAGGCCCCTGTGAGCTTCTGGTCACATTTTTGTCAACCAATCAATATGTAAATTTGTTTATGTGTGTTTTTGTTTAATGACACCTTATTTAATATATACTGTTGATTCATTAACATTGAGCTCATGGCCAGCAGCAGTGTAACTCAGGCCTCGATGAAGCTTACCTAACACATATTTTCTCCATAAGGCATAACACAGCCTTCTTGTGCTTAGCAACACTACACAGCACTTCAGCACTACATTTGGGGGCTATTGTAAACAGTGAAACCAAAAAAAGGCACAAAAATAGAAAACTGTGGCACTAAATAGTCTATAAAAAGGATACTTGTTCACAATGTAAGAACTGAAACAAGAAGGCAGGGCATGACCTTGTTCAGCCTTAATTAAGAATGAATGACTCAAATTTTTCACCATTCTGCACATGTGCATTTTGCAAATAACTGCAAAAATGCCATGAGTATGGATTTGGGGGTTACAAATAAATGTTAGTGAGTAGGTGAATTTGTAAGTTTAGAATCCACACATAATGAAGACAAACTGCATATAGGAACGGATTTGTCACTGGGACTTTACCTGAGGCTGGTTGAGCAATCTCTGTAAGGATGTTGACCTTATATCTGATGGAGGAGCTTGAGTTCACAGAGCAGGCAGTTGGTAAGGGAAGATGAATGTGAAGTGGCAGAGACAACAATGAGCTAGAACCCATAAGCGAGAGCTGGAGTTCAGGAAGGTAAGCTTAAACCCACATCAGGTTTGTTTGTTTGTTTGTTTGTTTGTTTGTGTGTATGTGTGTTTGTTTTTCCAGAGTCTCACTTTATCACCCAGACTAGAGTGCAGTGGTGTGATCTTAGCTCACTGCAGCCTTGATCTCCAGGGCTCAAGTGATCCTCCCACCTCAGCCTCCCAAGTAGGTAGGACTACAGATAACACACTGCCATGCTCAACTAATTTTTTTGATTTTTAGTAGAGACGAGGTCTCACTATGTTGCCCAGGCTGGTCTTGAACTCCTGAGCTCAAGCAGTCCTCCCACCTTGGCCTCTCAGTGCTGAGATTACAGGCATGAGCCACCACACCTGGCCCATATCAGTTCTTGTTGCTTCTGTCTTGTTGCTTCTGTGGATGTCTTGTAGAAGCCCTGTGCCCTTTGTCATGGATCTAAACACCTGCACCTACTCCAGGAGTCAGAGCTGCTGAAGGAGAATTCACGGGAAGGTGGAGCAGATGCAGTCCTAGCTATTGCCTCACACCACAAGGCAAGCCAGCAGATAAGTGACAAGATGTGTGAACTAGAAATGGCTGCTGCTTCACTTTACCCCTCCAAATTTTCCACAAAAAAATCTCCCTTATGTACCATCCTAACCAGAAACAGACAGGAAAGGAATTCTGGGAAATGTAGTTCAACCTAACCAAACTGACACATTCAAAAGCCACCACAGTCCACCTCTTGCCAAGTTGGCACTGATGTACATCTCCTCAAAATAGACTTATTGTCCAAATAATGATGTTAATATTAAGAAAGTCATGCTTCCACCAAATATCATACAGCCATTTAAATGTACAATCGAAAACACACTACAAGCAAAAACACACTAATCCCTTTCCTAGAAGAGGGAACAGAATCCCTTTATTGTCCTTTGCTGATATTCATTCTTCTCACCCTTGGTACCCTGTAATTTAAATACTGAGAAATAAAAGTTAATTACTTTTGACAATGTGTTATATTAGATGATAAAGGAATAAGAGAGAACATGAAAACAGAAATATTTAACTTATATGTATATACAAAAATATTCATATCAAAATAAGTACTACTACATGCTTTGTTTTTGTAACCAGTTATGTTGGTATATACTTATAACTGGTATTTATAACTTATATGTAAGTTATATATATAAGTATTTGTAACTTATATACTTATAGCTGGTATTTATAACTACCTTTTTCTGTTACCCATTCAGTACAGATATACCTCAAAGATATTGTGAGATCCATTCCACACAACTGCAATGAAGCAAATATTTAATGACACCTAAAATAGTAAATCCTTTCCAGAAGGATTTCAAGTAACTTTGCCCCAGATTCATCAGAGGAATCACTGTCTCTGGCATCCATAGCCTTACAAAATGTGTATCTTAAATAATGAGACTTAAGAGTTGAAATTGCTCTTTGTTACATGGGCTACAGAATGGGTGTTGTGTTAGCAGTCATGAAAACAACATGAATCTCCTTGTTCATCATCAGAGCTCTTGGATGACCAGGTGTGTTGCCAAGGAGCAGTAATATTTTGAAAGGAATCTTTTCTGAGTAGTAGGTCTTAATGGCAGGCGTAAAATATTCAGTGAACCATGCTATAAACAGATGTGCTGTCATCCAGGCTTTGTTGTGCCACTTATAGAGCATAGGCACAGGAGACTTAGCATAATTCTTTTCTTTTTTTTTTTTTTTTTTTTTTGTGAGACGGTGTTTTGCTCTTGTAACTCAGGCTGAAGTGCAGTGACACAGTCTTGGCTCAGTGCTGCCTCCTGGATTCAAGCGATTTTCTCGCCTTTCTTGGCTCACTGCCACCACCTGGGTTCAAGTGATTCTCCTGCCTCAGCCTCCCGAGTAGGTAGGATTATAGGCGCCCATCACCATGCCCTGCTAATTTTTTGTATCTTTAGTAGAGACAGGGTTTCGCCATGTTGGGCAGGCTGGTCTTGAACTCCTGACTTCAGGTAATCTACCCACCTTGGCCTCGCAAAGTGCTGGGATTACAGGCATGAGCCCCTGCACCCAACCGATTTAGCATAATTCTTAAGGGCCCTAGGATTTTTGGAATGGTAAATGAGCATTGGCTTCAATTTATATCATCAGTTTCATTATCCCCTAACAAGAGAGTCAGCCTGTCCCTTGAAGCTTTGAAGCCAAGCATTGACTTCTCCTCTCTAGCTATGAAAGTCCTAGATGGCCATAATCTTCTTCCAGTGGGAAGCTGTTTTGTCTACATTGAAAATTTGTCATTTTGTGTAGCTACACTCATCAATAGTCTCAGTTAGATCTTCTGGATAACTTGCTGCAGCTTATACATCAGCACTTGCTGTATCACCTTGCACTTTTATGTTACAGAGATGGCTTCCTTCCTTCCTTAAATCTCATGAACCAACCTCTGCTAGCTTCCAGCTTTTCTTCTGCATCTTCCTCACCTCTCAGCCTTCATAGAATTGAAGAGAATTAGGACCTTGCTCTGGATTAGGATTTGGCTTAAGGGAATGTTGTTGCTGGTTTGATATTCTAACCAGACCACTCAAAGTTTCTCCAGATCAGCAATAAAGCTGTTTAGCTTTCTTATCATTCATGTGTTCGCTAGAGTAGCACTTTTAATTTCCTCAAGAATTTTTCCTTTGCATTCACTACTTGGCTAACTGTTTAGTGCAAGAGGCCTAAATTTCAGCCCCTCTTGGCTTTTGACATGCATGTCATCCTAAACGGAATCATTTTTAGCTTTTGATTTAAAGTGAGAGATATGCAACTCTTCCTTTCACCTGAATTCTTAAAGGCCATCGGAGAGTTATTCATTGGCCTCATTTCAAAATTGTTGTGTTTCAAGAAACAGGGGGGCCCCAGGAGAGGGTTAGGGACAGGAGAACTGCTCAGTTGGCGGTGCAGTCAGAACACCTTTATCGTTAAGTTCACTGTCTTCTATGGGTGCAGTTGGTGGCACCTCAAAACAATTACAGTAGTAACATCAAAGATGACTGATCAAGGCTGAGTGTGGTGGCTCTTACCTGTAATCCCAGTACTTTGGGAAGCCAAGGTAAGAGGATTGTTCAGAGCCAGGAGTTTGATACCAGCCCAGGCCACAAAGCAAGACCTTATCTCTACAAAAAAAAATTTTTTAAATAGCCAAGTATGGTAGTGCACACCTACAGTCCCAGCTACTCAGGAGGCAGAGGCAAGAGGATCACGTGGGCCTAAGAGTTCAAAGCTACGGTGAGCCAATGAGCTATGATTGTACTACTGTACCCCAACTTGGAAGACAGAGCAAGACCCCGTCTGTAAAAGAAGAAGAAGGAGGAGGAGGAGAGAAGGAAGGAAAGAAGGAAGGAAATCCATCACTAATCACAGATTACCATAACACATGACAATAATGGAAAAGTTTGTTAGCACAGGGAGACACGAAGTGAGCACATGCTGTTGGAAAAATGGCTCCGATAGACTTGCCTGATGCAGTGTTGCCAGAAAACTTGAATTGGTTAAAAAAAATCAGTATCTGTGAAGTGCAGTAAACTGAAGCACAGTAAAATGAGGTGCGCTTTGTTCTCAGCAAGCACTTTAGTTGGTCAAGATTCTTTGCCTGGTGAAATGATCCACACCTTCATTCTCGAAGAGTTTTGGCCATTAGCAGTCCTGCCTGAATTAGGTGATCATAGTATGCTATTGACTGTAATTACAGAAACTACTTACAGGTACTCTGGAGCATTTCCTACATTGCAGAGATATTACTTATTACCCATTGTGTAGTAGCAACTACATTTTCCTTTGGAAATCAGGATTTATCACCCATCCAGTATAGTGCTCCTATCCAGTACATCCGTGTCCTGTTGATTCAGGGGCATAAGGAGACCAAAGTGGCAAGATTGCAGTCTCAACTTCCAGTTCAAAGGAATTATTATTATATCACCTAATGGAAACATTTCTCCTTTTTGGAACTAAGACCTTTAGACCAGCAGAATCTGAAGTAATGGGCATGGGAAGCAAGAGCTCTACTTCACTAAGTATAGTGGGATCACTAAGGATAGTGGGAAAAGAAGGCAGTCCCATATCTATGCCTTTATTCCCAGATTTGGGGCAAATAGCAACCTAAATTAAATGCTGATTTAGAGAAAAGTCCGTATTTGGAGGATATTGTCCAACCACACAAGGTGTTGTCACCTAGCAGTCACAGATGAGTCTTCAAAAGGTCATTTCAGCTTTATCCTCGAGCCTGCTGCTTAAGGATAATGGGGAACATGGTAAGAGCAGTGAATGATGGCAGCCCTCAGGCTCTCTCTTGTTTTTACTCTTCAGCCTTTTTGATGTAGGTGTTTAGGGCTATAAACTTTCCTCCTAGCACTGCCTTTGCTGTATCCCAGAGATGTTGGTTATGTTGTGTCATTATTGTCGTTCAGTTCAAAGAATTTTTTAATTTCCATCTTGATTTTGTTTTTGACCCAATGCTCATTCAGGAACAGGTTATTTAATTTCCATGTATTTACATGGTTTTGAAGGTTCCTTTTTGAGTTGATTTTCAGTTTTATTCCACTGTGGTCTGAGAGAGTGCTTGATATAATTTCTTTCTTAAATTTATTGAGGCTCGTTTTATGGCCTATCCATAAGGTCTATCTTAGAGAAAGTTCCATGCGCTGTTGAATGGAATGTGTATTCTGCAGTTGTTGGATGAAATGTTCTGTATATATCTGATAAGTCCATTTGTTCCAAGGTGTAGTTTAAATCCATTGTTTATTTGGTGACTTTCTGTCGTGATGACCTGTCTAGTGCTGTCAGTGGAGTATTGAAGTTCCCTACTTTTTTTGTATTGCTGTCTATCTCATTTCTTAGGTCTATTAGTAATTGTTTTGTAAATTTTGGAACTCCAATGTTAGATGCATATATGTTTAGGATTGTGATAGTTTCCTGTTGGACAAGGCCGTTTACCATTATATAATGTCCCTCTTTGTCTCTTTTAACTGCTGTTGCTTTAAAGTTTGTTTTGTCTGATGTAAGAATAGCTACCTCTGCTTGCTTTTGGTGTCCATTTGCATGAAATGCCATTTTCTACCCCTTTACTTAAGTTTATATGAGTCCTTATGTGTTAGGTGGGTCTCCAGAAGGCAGCAGATGGTTGGTTGGTGAGTTCTTATCCATTCTGAGGTTCTGTATTTTTTAAGTGGAGCATTTAGGTCATTTACTTTCAATGTTAGTATTGAAATGTGTGGTACCATTGCATTCCTCCTGCTCTTTGTTGCTTGTGTACTTTGGTTTTTTTTGTTTTTTGATTTTGCTTTTTAACTTATATTTTTGTTTTTTAGGTCCTGTGTGATTTAAGCTTTAAAGAGGTTCTGTTTTGATGTGTTTCCAGGACTTGTTTCAAGATTTAGAGCCCTTTTAGCAGTTCTTGTAGAGGTAGCTTGGTAATGGCAGATTCTCTCATAATTGTCTGAAAAAGATTGTATCTTTTACATGTGATGCTTAGTTTCACTGTATACAAAATTCTTGGCTGATAATTGTTTTGTTTGAGGAGACTGAAGATAGTGCCCCCGATCCCTTCTGGCTTGTAGGGTTTCTGCTGAGAAATCTGCTGTTAATCTGATAGGTTTTTATTTATAGGTTACCTGGTGCTTCTGTCTTACAGCTCTTAAGATTCTTTCCTTCATCTTAACTTTGGATAACCTGATGACAATGTGCCTAGGTGAAGATCTTTTTTGTGATGGATTTCCAAGGTGTTCTTTGTGCATCTTGTATTTGGATGTCTAGGTCTCTAGCAAGGCTGGGCAAGTTTTCCTCGATTATTCCCCCAAATATGTTCTCTAAGCTTTTTGAATTCTCTTCTTCCTCAAGAACACCAATTATTCTCAGGCTTGGTCGTGTAGCATAATCCCAGACTTCTTGGAGGCTTTGTTCATATTTTCTTGTTCTTTTTTCTTTGTCTGTGTTGGATTGGGTTAATTCGAAGACCTCATCTTTGAGCTCTGAATTTCTTTCTTCTACTTGTTCAATTCTATCACTGAGACTTTCCAGAGCATTTCACATTTCTCAAAGTGTGTCCCAAAATTTCCTGAATTTTTGATTGTTCTTTCTTTAAGCTATTTCCTGAATATTTCTCCCTTCACTTTTTCTATCATTTTTTGTATTTCCTTGCATTGGACTTCACCTTTCTCCAGTGCCTCCCTGATTAGCTTAATAACTAACCTCCTGAATTCTTTTTCAGGTAAATCAGGGATTTCTTCTTGGTTTGGATCCATTGCTGGTGAACTGTTGTGATTTTTTGGGGGGGTGTTGATGAGCCTTGTTTTGTCATATTACCAGAGTTGATTTTCTGGTTCCTTCCCTTTTGGGTAGGCTCTGTCCAAGGGAAGGACTACGGCTGAAGGCTGTCATTTAGATTCTTGTGTCCCACGGGGTGTTCCCTTGATGTAGTACTCTCCCTCTTTTCCTATGGATGTGGCTTCCTGTGAGCTGAACTGCAGTGATTGTTGTCTGTCTGCTGGGTCTAGCCACCCAGCGAGTCTACCCCGTTCCGGGCTGGTACTGGGGGGTTGTCTGTACAGAGTCCTGTGATGTGAGCTGTTGGATTCTCAGCCATGGATACCAATGCCTGTTCCATTGGAGGTGGCAGTGGTGTGCAGTGGACTCTGTGAGGGTTCTTAGCTTTGGTGGTTTGATGCTTTATTTTTGTGCTGGTTGGCCTCCTGCCAGGCAGTGGCACTTTCCAGAGAACATCAACTGCAGTAGTGTGTCCGGAATTGGTGGGTTCTTGGTCTCACTGACTTCGAGAATGAAGCCATGAACTTTCGTGGTGTTACAGTTTTTTTGTTTTTTTTTTTTTTTTAAGATGGAGTCTTGCTCTGTCGCCCAGGCTGGGGTGCAGTGGCCGTATCTCAGCTCACTGCAAGCTCCGCCTCCCGGGTTTATGCCATTCTCCTGCCTCAGCCTCCCGAGTAGCTGGGACTACAGGCGCCCGCCACCTCGCCCGGCTAGTTTTTTGTATTTTTTAGTAGAGACAGGGTTTCACCGTGTTAGCCACGATGGTCTTGATCTCCTGACCTCGTGATCCGCCCGTCTCGGCCTTCCGAAGTGCTGGGATTACAGGCTTGAGCCACCGCGCCTGGCCGGTGTTACAGTTCTTAAAGATGGTGTGTTTGGAGTTTGTTCCTTCTGATGTTTGGACATGTTCGGAGTTTCTTCCTTCTGCTGGGTTCGTGGTCTCCCTGGCTTCGGGAGTGAAGCTGCAGACCTTCATGGTGAGTGTTACAGCTCTTAAGGTGGTGCCTCTGGAGTTGTTCGTTCCTCCCATCTGGAGTTGTTCATTCCGCCTAGTGGGTTTGAGGTCTCGCTGGCCTCAGGAGTGAAGCTGCAGACCTTCGCAGTGAGTGTTACAGCTCATAAAGGCAGTGCAGACCCAAAGAGTGAGCAGCAGCAAGGTTTATTGCAAAGAGCGAAAGAACAAAGCTTCCACAGCGTGGAAGGGGACCCGGGTTGGGACTGCTGGCTGGGGCAGCGTGCTTTTAGTACCTTATCTGGCCCCACCCACATCCTGCTGATTGGTCCATTTCACAGAGAGCTGATTGGTCCGTTTTGACAGAGTGCTGACTGGTGCCTTTAGGATCCTCTAGCTAGACAAAAAAGTTCTCCAAGTCCTCACCAGATTAACTAGACACAGAGCACTGATTGGTGCATTTATAAACCTTGAGCTAGACACAGGGTGCTGATTGGTGCGTTTACAAACCTTGAGCTAGACACAGAGTGCTGATTGGTGTATTTACAATCCTTTAGCTAGACATAAAGGTTCTCCAAGTCCCCACCAGATTAGCTAGATACAGATGCTGACTGGTGCAGCCACGAACCCCAAGCTAGACAGAGTGCTGATTGGTGCATATACAATCCTCCAACTAGACATAAAAGTTCTCCAAGTCTCCACCTGACTCAGGAGCCCAGCTGGCTTCCCCTAATGGATCCCCCACCAAGGCCGCAGGCGGAACTGCCGGCCAGTCCCACGCTGCTTGCCTGCACTCCTCAGCCCTTGGGCCGTCAATGGGACCGGGCGCCACAGAGCAGGGGGCGGCACCTGTCAGGGAGGTTTGTGCCCATCGCATGGGGGCTCAGGCATGGCGGGCTGCAGGTCCTGAGCCCTGCCCGGCGGGGAGCTGGCTGAGGCCAGGCAAGAATTCGAGCATGGTGCGGGCGAGCCGGCAGTGCTGGGGGACCTGGTGCAACCTCTGCAGCTGCTGGCCCGGGTGCTAAGCCCCTCAGTGCCCATGCTGGCCAGTCGCTCCGAGTGCTGGGCCCGCCGAGCCCACGCCCACCCGGAACTGGCACTGGCCCACCAGCGCCTCCTGCAGCCCCAGTTCCCACCTCCGCATCTCCCTCCACACCTCCCCACAAGCAGAGAGCGCCAACTCCAGCTTCCGTCAGCCCAGTGAGGGACTCCCACAGTGCAGCGGCAGACTGAAGGGCTCCTCAAGCGTGGCCGGAGCAGACGCGGAGGCCGAGGAGGCACTGAGAGAGAGCAAGGGCTGCCAGCACATTGTCACCTCTCAGTAGCATCCAGAGGGACCACCAGTGGGCAGGGCCCTAGAACGCCCAAGATTATATGTCCTTTGCCTTCAGCTACCCAGGTGGTTAAGGAAGGACCATCATATGGGGGCAGGGCTAGGCATGTCTGAGCTGAGACTCTTCTTGGGCGGGTCTTGCTGTAGCTGCCCTGGGGCATGGGAGTGAGATTCCCAGGTCACTGGAGTTGTGTACCTAGAGGGATTATGGCTGCCTCTGCTGAGTCATGCAGGTTGTCAGGGAAGTGGGGGAAAGCCGGCAGTCACAGGCCTCACCCAGCTCCCACACAAACTGAAGGGCTGGTCTCACTCCCACCGTGCCCCCAACAACAGACCTGAGTCTGTGTCCAGGCGGAGGGCAAGACATGCTCGAAAACTTGCCCCAGGCTACTTGCCTCCCAGCTGCAAAAGAAAAGGGCTTGGTTTTCACCTATAGAGTCTTTACACCGGATTTGTACCCTCCCCCGAGTTCTGGCCAGGAGGCTTCTCACCCTGTTCAAATTGTTACAAAGTTCAGCTAGAGATTTCCTTCTCCCTGTGGAATTTTATCCCCTGCTCCTCTGGTGCCAGGCAGGAATGGCCTGCTGGGGGACCCAGCAAATTCCCAGGGCCTTTCTGCTGCTTCCTCTAACCCTGTATTTCGCTTGACTCTCCAGATTGACCCAGCTCCAGGTAAGGTTGGAAACTTCTCCAGCAAACAGACCTTCAGTTTCTCCAATGGGGGTGTATGTTTGGGAGTGGAAGCTCTCCCTTTCCCACTTCTGCAGTTGGGGCACTCAGTATTTGGGGTGTCTCCCAGGTCCTGCAGGATCAGTCCGCTATGTCTGCGTCCTCTCAGTATTGCTGGTTTGTTCTTGCAGTCAATCTGGAGCTAGAATTCACAATGCAAGCCTCGGCATGCTACTCTATCCAGAGCTGCAATCCAGTCCTGCCTCCCATCAGCCATGATTATCTTACCTCCTCTAAAGACCAATTCTCACTCTATTTATGGTGTTTTCTACTTGTAAAATTGGCCAGTTAAGGACACTGTTATTCAGAGAATGGTGTAATCAGTTCATAGGATCTATATTTATTTTATAGTCCATATTTTAATTATTTATTATAAAGTGGCAACAGTAAATATCTGCCTCACTTATCTTGTATAAAAATGGGGACAATTTGTATATTTTCTGGAGGAACATTTTGAGTTCATCAGAAGGAAGACACTGAAAAATTCCACATGGTACTGTATATTCCCATTAGGCATTTTAGAATTTAAGACTATAATTTAAAACTATTACTGATTATTCTAATTCTATAGGACTGAAAAGGCATTTGCAGAAATACTTTCATTTTCCTGTTTCTATTTCTATTTATACAAAACAAATAACTTATTTATTTAGGCTTTCCTATGTTCTCTGAGACATTGATAAGGGTCACAAAATATTATACAGAAATCAGGGCCACAGAAAGATGATAGAAAATATAGTGAAGAAATTAAAAGGAAAATTAATACTTGAAGGGAAAATATTCATAGGACATAGAAATATGGAAGCAATAAAGCTGAAAGAGACATTGGGATAGCAGTTAGATAATATTAGAAATGATCTTCTGTGATGTGCTGCTTCCCCAAAATAGTCAATTTAATTTTTGACTGTGTATGAGGGGGCATTCTATCAGGGTGAAAAGAAAGGAAAATATAAATGTTTGAAAACAGACAAGCTTGTAGAGCATTAATATATTCTGACTTCTTACAAGTTGGCACAGTTTGCTTTGGCTGGCACATGACTGACAGGACACTATTTGCTAGATTGATTCTACCTGGGGCTGTGTTTGGAGAAGTGTTGCTGCTAAAGCTTACTTACTTTCAGCCCCCCTCCAGATGTGCTCCCTGAGTGCCTTTAAGTATGCCCATTCAGTTTTCATGCATTAATTCAGTAAGTAGTCATTGTGTACAAGACATTGCTCCAGGTACCAGGGATACAGCAGTGAATTGCAATAGGTGAAGTTCCAACACAGAGCTTACATTCTAGTAAGGGAAACTATCAGTAATCAAGATAAGTAAGAAAAGTATATAGGATGTCAGAAGTTTATTGTCTGTCTCCCCTACTAGAATGTAAGCTCCATGTAGGAGAAAATATAAAGCAGGAAGGGAAGACTAGAAGAGAGGGTATGAATTTTGAGACTTGTTTTACCAGTCCTTTAAGATTTATAGTTACCATAAAGCAGAGTTACTGGCAAATTATTATTATTCCACTATTCCTAAAGTGGCTATAGGAAAGTATACTATTTGTACAGTGCTCTAGGCATCACAGACAAGGTTACTTATATCCAGAGGTAGATCAAAAGTTTTGCTACCCTACATCCCTCCTGTCTGACCTGAATGGTGAGGGGATCTTGACATGCCTTTGGCCACTTTGTACCAGGCACACAGGATGGAAGGCTGTACCTTAAAGTGTCATTTTTCTGCATGCTCTTGAGGAGAGACCTGAACCTAGATTCACTAAAACTATATTGTCTAAATGCCTGATACCTGTCAGCATATTTTCTCCCAGAACTTATAAGCATCACATTATTCCTTGCCCATACTATAACTTAGACAGGCATTTCTCTGTTATTTTAGCTTTCCTAGAACACTTGATATAAATCTAGGCACTTCAAAATTAGAAAGATAACAGAATACAGCAAATGTATTTTTAAAAGAAGAAGAAAGGAAAAGGAAAACAACCAAGCATAGTAGATGTCTTCTGGGTTAAGAATTAAACAAGTTCCTCTATTAGATGGGTGTTTCTTGGATTTGGAAGTAAAGAGGGGGACCATTGATCATATGTACCTAACTACTAAGCCCCATTTTCTCATCAGAACATGAAGTGGAAAGTTAGCCGTTACGAGGTGAATTTGAATTGTAGACAACCTGCTAATGTAACCCTAATTTTTATTTGCTTAAATAGTCCAGATTGACTGTTTACACTGACTGAACTTACTGAATATTTGCTAAATAGTCACTTCACGTTATTGCTGAAAATACCTCTTGAGGAAATGACATTAAGGAGTTATATCTCTTCTTTGTTAGTGAATAATCATTTCCTTCTAAAGATAGCAATGAAAAATCAACAGTAATTGCCTCTAGAATGTGGTGTCACTCAGAATGTGTAGACAAGTTGTGTTGTCTAATATGTTTTTAGACACAGCTCAAATTAATTAGGTAATTGGAAATCTATACTTTGCCTTGTAAACATATCTTAAAATTCAAGGCATATTAGCATATATGAATTACTGTACTACCTTTGAGTATCTGTACTACTCAAGAAGTATAGCATTCCCCTTTGCAGTCAGAAGATATTCTAATCCTTTAAGTGATGTTTTCATGAACTAAATAACACTTTTCAGACAGTTTTTATTATTGTAGAGTTAACCTTGTAGCTTTTAGTTATCAGTTCCTCTATTCATTGTTGTATGCTACCTTATAATTAGTAGTTAATGTAAGGGGATAAGTATTGTAAAAGTTGACCACCAGGAACTCTGTGTTTTCAGTTTATCATTCATAATAAATAGTTGGAATCAGGAACTCTCAGAAAGTTATTAATTAAAGAATCAATTAAGATAACCTATCTAAATATAAAATCTTCATTTATATAGATCACTGGTATATATAATCATTTGCCCTGATTATATATATTTCATCAGGTCCAATATTATCCTGTGATTTTGACTCTTTCAGTTTTCCAGTAATTCCAGTGAATATAAGTAGTCTCACTCCAAAAATCTCACTTTAAAAAAATTAAAAATAGCCATCATGTTTTTTACAGCTTTCTGAACCAATTTGTGAAAAATCCTTCGAAGAATTTGGCAGTAAAGGTGGCAACTCTCCTTTTCCTGAGCTAACTCTTCTCTTTAAAGATAAAAAAAATTTAACTAATTGTTTTTGAAATGTTTTTAGATAAATAACTGAATAATAAGAATTTGTATTTGTACTTAAAATTATAAATTTTGAGTTAATATGGAAACACTGTTCCTTTTACTGCCCCCATAGGAATATCTTCATGGCTTTTAATGCTCTGTGCATAATTGCTGGAAAAAATAAGTCAGGAGCCAGTGGTACCTAAGACAGACATTTTCATCCCTTTTATCATATGTTAAGTCTTGATCTCCCTTCCTGTGGCTGTCTTTGCTTCACTTGCCCCCGTTAGCTCTGTCTGGGTCACTGCCCTTGATGGGTCTCTCTATGTCTGTTTATTGACTCTGGGTGTTTTTCTCATCTGGCTTAGCCTCTATGCCATGTCTTCGTGGCTTCCAGTCTCCCCGACCTCAAGACTGTTCTTCTAGCCCATGGAATCACATACCCCCCAGCCCACATGTTTCTGTCTTCCCCTGCCTGACTGTGGTTTACCTGGGTTCACTTGCCCTTCACTTCCCTTTGACGTGGGCTCTGTGTCTCCCTCAAGCCACAAGGCTCACTGTCTGCTCTCGCCTACACATTCTGTGTGCCCCCATGTACACTCTCTCAGCCTGCTCTGTCTTGTCATAGACAAATTGACAGCAAGTCACCAGTGATAAATCTGTCTGCTGACCAGAATATTCCCAAAACATACATCTTCAAAGAAAACTGCATTGATTTCTAGAGGTGATTTGGAACATCTAAAATGCATATTCTTTGGTACTAAAACGAACTTTGAAAGTGAACATTAGGCACTATACATAGGCCAAATATTCTTTATTTATAAAATCTCAAGATGTTCAGAGTTGATTATCAGCACTTAAAAAGCAGGAGTATACTTTTTTTAAAAGTTTTTACTTTTTCATGTTTCTTAAAATATAGTCTTTTTCCAAAGGAAAATAGTTCTATTTAATGATAAATTTTGAGAGATAATTTCTTTGGATTAATGACTTCATTATGTAGGTGCAAAAATTAATTTAACTGATATTTGACGTCTAAATATTCTTTGAGACCTTGTGCTAGCATTTCTGTCCATAGTGTCTGTTAATATCCCCTTCAATCATACATATCTGACCCTAATTATTTAATATATTGTACCAATAAATGAAAACATTTTATACCAGCTAGTTTATGGATGTTTTGCATAACTGCATGCCACAATCCTTGACAGAATTCAGTTGTATTATATAATTTCTTAATTTCTGAAGTGCTATAGAAGTGACTTGTTAAAAAAGTTGGGGCAAAAAAACATACACCCTTAAACTTCTTAAACTTTTTGTAGCAATGACTTCTATAAATGAGACTTTTTAAGGAGACCCTGAGTTAAAAAGTTATTGATAATCTAAAAATTGGCATGAAGATGCTTTTGTTATTAGCTAATATTTCAGAAGTTTGAAGAAAGTAATGTAAAAATTTTCAGATGTTTTACTTTTATTTACTTTTTAAAAATTCTCTTCAAAGAAATTTAGTCTTCTGTCAATATTAATTTATATGAAATAGTAGCTAAATTTCTCCTCAGTTTCCAGATGGAAGGTGATTAAATTTAAAATAAGACATGTTGGCTGTATATGATGGCTCATGCCTGTTATCCTAGCACTTTGGGAAGCAAAGGTGCAGATAGCTTGAGGCCAGGAATTTGAGACCAGCCTGGGCAACATAGTGAGACCCCATCTCTACAAAAAAATAAATAAATAAATTAGCTGGACCTGGTGGAGCATGCCTGTGGTCCCAGCTACTTGGAAGGCTAAGATGGGCAGATCGGTTGAGCCTGCAGTGAGCCATGAGTGTGCCACTGCACTCCAATCTGGGCAATAGAATGAGACCCCATCTCAAAAATAAAATAAGACATTGTTAATTTAAGGCCACAGATATGAGTGATTAAATATAACCAATATGTAGGAAAGCTGCTGTATGTTAAATTAGAGGTACTCAGTTTGAATATTACAGTGACAAGTATAGTCTTCCATAATCACTGTAGTTTAGATTTTTGCCATATTTTTCTTATGAAGGAGTAATCACTCAGAGTTATTTGTTTTTGCTTTTCTTCAAAAACAATATCAAGCATATAAAAATCAGCATAAGTAGCAAGGCTTGAATTTTTAGATAATCCAAATTTAATTATTTTACCAATTAGTTAATCATCTTCAATTCTTCCCCCAAAAATTAGAGCCTAATTTCATGTCTTACCCCTAATTTGAGTTATTCTTGATTCTCTTGAGGCAAGAAACTAACTGTAAATATTTATTCTTGAATTCCACAAAGATATATTGAACACCTAATCTGTATTAGGCACCCATCTAGGCTCCAAGGGTACAAAGAGTGTTAGACATGACTTCTGCCCTCAAGGAGCTCACAAGCTCCTAGAAAGAAGTCTTGTGTTTACTGCAAAGATTCTCTGCTTCTAGTCAGAGAATGATCATTGAAATGGATGGTGGGGTTGGGAGTAGGGGAAATAAAGGGCTTCTGAGCTCTTTTAGAATCCAAGAGTAATTCTTAGTTCACCAACACCCTTTTTTTAAATGACACTCTAATGTTATTGAAGTGTTAGTGCATCTTCTGAAAGTATCTACCTTCCTTCCATACTGTCATGAAAATGTGACTTTTTACTCTAGATATTATAGACAAGTATATGTCACTTGTCATTTCAAACTCTTTAATAGTAGTGTGTCAGCATTTACCAGGAAGATCTTTGGATTTATCATTACTGTGGGAAATTTGTATTCTCCCAAAAATGTGGACAGTTAATGGCCAGATAAATATTCACAATCACGCTGTCTGTAAAATGGGGTAAGACTAGTATCATCGCATTGGGTTATATTGAGAATTAAGTGAAATAATTTATATTCTTAAAACAGTACCTGGCATATAGTAAGAACTTCATAATTCTTCACTTTGCATAGTTTTGATATACACAAATTTTTGTTACCATAGTTTAGTTAAATAACATCAATTCCCCAGAAAACAAGATTCAAAATTCAATACAGTATATTACCTGTAAATGCATTAAGCACAAACTTTGCCACTGGCCCTTCAGTCCACAGATCTCTATGTGAATAACAGATGCACATCATGATCAATGGCCAATCACATCACTTTTTTCAAACTCTGTTACTGATTAGTCACTTCATATCTGCTTTCAGTTCATGTACAGATGGCATTGTCTCCCATTTTACAAGAATGGATGATCAAAAGAGAGACTTGACCAACACACATAACAGTGCGGTAAAGAAATGAAACACTGGAAATGAAATCGAAAGTGTTTATGACAAAAAAGATAAAGATATCCCAGAGAAAGTGACACTGGCAAACGAAAAAGCAAGACAGAAAACCTCTCATGTTAAATGAACTCTCAGAGCTATTTCACAACATTGAAAGTGCAAAGGATAAAACGTTGAAAGCTGATTCAAACTTAAGATTATGACATTTTGCCCAGGCATAGAAAAGATATGCTTAAACCATACCATAAGTGATATGATGAAAAGAAGGCAAGCACTGATCAATATACTTTAAATAAGTTTTTTTACATAGAAATAAAGCACTGTAATTCTCATTCTTTCTAATGTTTAAATTACAGTGTACTAAATAAAATTAGTTTTATTATTTTTCCTTTTTTATTTTTAGCTGACAATAGAGGCTTTTTAATATTTTGACGAAATTTTAAAGGTCATAGAAAAATCATAATTTATCCTATTGATTATTATGATCACTTTGCATGTTTTCAGCTTGTATGGTCATTTTTATAGTCCCTCATTATCATCTAAAGCAAGAACTTCCTGTAGTTGTTATTAATAATTATTTTGTCCAGCAAGTCAAGTATTACAGTTTCAGGGAAACTGTTCATTGCTTTTCAATATTTGAGAATTTAAAAACTTTGTCATGTCTTTCCTGCCTCTGTCTTTGCATTTTCAAAGTGTCTAAGTTCTAATTCTAATCATGTCTTATCACAGGGTTACCCTCAGAGCCTCTTGATATAATATACAGCAGTACAGTATTTAAACTCCTTATTTTACAATTCTTCAATATTCTACCCTATTTCTTCATTCTCCTAAGTCTTCTACTTAAATTCTATGCTAACCTTTTCCTTTTATTCTTCTTCCTGCTAATATTATATTCTTCCATACTCTTCTTCAACCCCGGAAAGCCTATCAGTTCTTTAATACATTGTCTTCCTTTCAAAATGACACCTGCCCTAGAACATATCCTTAAGAGAAACTTCTTTGAATTCCTTGGCTTCTTCTTTATGTTTCATCTACATGTCTGTCAATCAGAAAAGACCAATGTCTTGCTTGAATTTAAATTATTACAGAAAATTCTATGTAAGCAAAATGCAAAATTCTAACTGGACATTGACTAGAGTAGCACTTGCCAACAATGGCGTGATTGGCAACAAAATAAGAATTAAATACTGTGTATTTTCACTGTATACACCTTTGTACCTCTTGAGCCATGTGATTGTATAGGTGAATATTCAAAAAATAATGAAATTTACATTAAGTGAATCGGATAATAGAAATCTTGCTTTCAGTTTTCCACTCACAGTTGGTTTGATATAATTACTGCCAAGAGTTCTGAGGCTTTCAGAAGACGAAAGCTTCATTTGCCTGACGTTTGCTGCACACACATAGAATGATGAGCAGGCTGCTGGGAGCTTGAGGAATGGACTACAGGCAGATAAATTTTGATTTGGGCATGAGTATTTTGCTCAAAGAGGCTGACAACCTAGTTTGTTCTCTTTAAGACCTTTGGGATTATAGTGAGGTGACTGGAAGAGGATTCAGTTTGATAAGCTGACTGAATGCTGTCTGAATATCTGTCAGGTTTAAAATGCTGAAAGAAGTTTTTAATCTATATATTTAGGTAAATTTTGCTTAGAATTTTTAGTCTGGTACTACCTCTTGAATTTTCCATGGTCATTGCTGCATTTAATGCTAGTTAAAATAAGAGTTCATTTTTCAGAAAAAAAAAAAAAAGCATCCGTGTGGCTCTGTTTGGCTTGTTTCAGTTCAGTTTCCTAAAGAGATTCCAAGGAAATTCTCAGAGGCCTCAAACTTGTGATGGTAATAGCACCAAAGTCAATTAATTTGGAATCTCTTTAAAAAACAAAAACAGACAAACAAAAAAAAACATAATTCTCACAACACCTAAAAGAGTTATCTGCTGTAAACAGAAATTCTTTTCTACTTCTCATTTACTTCTCTGAGCCCCTATCACATCATGATTACTAGTTTCCTTGGTCATAAGCTGTCATTTTTGTTAGTATATTTTACTGTGCAATGCAATGAAAAATTTTTCGTTAAACCAGTTGTGCATCTCCTGCTCTAAAATGGAAGCAGAGTGATAATTTGAATGTAGAACATAGTGACTGCACCCTGACTAGAGTAATCAATGCAAGAGCATCCTTAAAGCTTTTCTTCTGTAACAAGGGCAAACTCAGCTAAAAAGTTTGTTTAAATCATGCTTGGCATAACAAGAGCCTTGAAACTTTATCTGTCTCTGACTATCTATGAATATACCTGACTCATCATCATAGTGCCTTTCAACTCAGCCCCACTCAGCTCAACTGCTCTTCCTGCCTTTACAGATATTTAAAATTCCTTAAGGCTTCTGGGGAAGGCTGCAGGGTTTTTATATTTAATATTATTTTATTTTATAGCATAGGAAGTTCATAGCTCATGAATATCTCAGATATGCAAAATAAAATGAAGGACTTTTTCTCTGTATACTCTTAAGTCCCCTTTTGGTCTCTGACTATGTGGTGGTTATGTCATATTTGTGTCGTGAGTATTTGTTTCAAAGCAGCAATTACATCATTACAGCATTACAAAGCAGCCATTTTTAAAATACTAAAAAGAACAGCAGCAAAAAGAAGTAATGTTTTAGAAAAGTCCTTCCTAATCTTAATCTGAAATTAAAGAAATTAAAGAAATTCTGTTAGCAACACTACTACATTATAGCATTTCTCCACATATAAGAGTAAAAGCATCTTGTATTACTGTTATTTACAAATGGCTGTTCTTTCATCCATGTTCTTGTCCTCTGTTATCTCCTGTACAGAATAGTACTATTATCTATTATGAAAATTATCTTGAAAAGCAATAAATTATCCTATTTAGTAACTACCTTGATTTGATTAGCTCTTTTTCTATGTTATTACAACATAAATGTTCTTATTGTATATACTTTATTAGTTTTTCTTAATTGCCTAACTTATCTTTGATGGCTCACTTTTGTTTATACAGTTTAGTAAAGATCCACACAAAGGATTGACAGTTAATCATTTCAGTGTATTTTCAGGTAGTTTCCAGTGAACTGAATTGTTGTAATGTGTGATGTTAACGCTTTCACTGTGAAGTGGGAGGCATCGTTCCTTAAAGTACTCAGCTGCCAGAGTTTTCCTGGATTACTGACTTTACTCCCTGGATCCAGAGACGGTGTTCCCAGTATCTAGTCTCTGCATCTTGTCTTCTGCCTTAGCCTTTTGTCTTGCTCCTTTACTAATATGATTCTTGAGGTCCTACATCTTTCCATCTTAGTGGCAATGCCTTTGCACCACAATGCCTGGTCAGTGCTAACTTACTAGGACATCTGCAGAGTGGGGAGACAATAAAGACCAGCACCATCTAGTCTGCCCTGCCCTCTCTCTCTAACTTGGATATCATTCTTAGATCTTCTGGTCGGTTCTGTTGCTTTATTGCAGTCAAAAAAGAATTTTTTTTTTTTTTTTTTTTTTTTTTTTTTGGAGATTCTGCTATAGAGAAGTAGAGCTTCTTATAGACTCTTGAGCAAAGCCGTGTCCTCCTCTCTCTCGAGTATGAGAAGCTTTTGGGAGAGATGCATTTGGGGGAATGATGAAGCAAAGATCACCTTCCTATCCAGTGAAATAACCGACCAACAGAATGACATAAAAAGCAGATTACTTTCACATCCAGATGTTTTCATGGACTTACTATACTCAGAGCACTGTGACTGGCTTGTGCATTAGCATGTTACTTGGCACATAGGTACAAAACAAATCGTATATCTATAATATGAATTTAGGAGGTTCCATATCTCTTAGCTGGATAACTAAGACATAAAATTCTAGCTGTTTAAGGCAGCACAGGTATGTGAGTGGACATGGCAGTAAGTTCAGAGGGGAGGGATATCACTGTGGTCCAGAGTATAAGGCAAGACTTCTCAAAACTATCAAACTTGAACCAAACCTTACAAGAATGTTGATTCTTAACTCTGCGTCCACTGTTTCCTGCTTCCTATCATTTGTGGATCATGGCAGTTGCTTTTGTCTCCTTAGAACAGGGAATTCTTAAGGAGAACCTAATAATAAAAATCCTGATACTTTTTATTTTTAAGCATTTCTGCTTAAAACAGCTCTTTCAGAAAACCACCCTTGATTCCAAAGATCATAATAATAGAAAACTTCTCAACTTCCCTGCTCTACTGACATTTTCTCTTCTCCCTCATTTAGATTATAAATATATAGGAGACTGGAATCATGTGTTTCTCATCCTTACTCTGTAATTCCCTATGGATAAGACCAGCTTGATTCTTACACTGTAATCTAATCACTTACTAAGAGTGATTTTTTGTTGAAGGTGATGGATTAGCCTTTCAGATGCCCCAGCACAAACAGCACCAGTTGTCTTGGGCATTCCCATCAACTGCCTTCCTCTGATCTCTATTCCTGTTCTAACCAAACATGCTCCTGCTTCCTTTCCCTGCTAACCCCATTTCCATTGGAAGTTGAATATACTTTTAAGGAAATGGCAAGACTTCCCTCAAGAACATGGGCTTTTCTTTTTAGCAGCACATGCGTATAAACCGGGAGATATGCACATTGGTAGATGAGATCTGACCAAGTACAAAGAAAGCCTTAAGTGAGAGCATCCAAGTAAATCTTAAAACCCATCAAGGTAATATATAGCCTTTTTTTTTTTTTTTTTTTGAGACCGAGCCTCACTCTGTCACCCAGGCTGGAGTGCAGGGGCGCGATCTCAGCACACTGCAACCTCCACCTACGGGGTTCAAGTGATTCTCCTGCCTCAGCCCCCTGAGTAGCTGGGATTACAGGTGCACGCCACCATGACCGGCTGATTTTTGTATTTTTAGTAGAGATGGGGTTTCACCATGTTGGTCAGGCTGGTCTTGAACTCCTGACTTTGTGATCCACCCACCTTGGCCTCCCAAAGTGCTGGGATTACAGGTGTAAGCCACCGTGCCTGGCCAGTGTTACTTTTTAATTTAGTAAATGTTTGTAGCCACTGTGTTTTAACTCCGTTTAAATATAATAAAGCTTTGCTCACATCTATTTGAACTCACGTTTTCTAATTCATTAAAAATATTTTCATTCAACTATTGTTTTTAAACCACTAATGAACCTTTTTCCTTCTTGTGAAAATGGGCTGTTGGCCAGGCACAATGGCTCATGCCTGTAATCCCAGCACTTCGGGAGGCCAAGGTGGGCGGATCACGAGGTCAGGAGCTCAAGACCATCCTGGCTAATACGGTGAAACCCAATCTCTACTAAAAATACAAAAAATTAGCCGGGCGTGGTGGCAGGCACCTATAATCCCAGCTACTCAGGAGGCTGAGGCAGAGGGATCGCTTGAACCTGTAAGGCAGAGGTCGCAGTGAGCCGAGATCGCGCCACTGCACTCCAGCCTGGGTGACAGAGCAAGACTCCGTCTCAAAACAAAACAAAAGAAGAAGAAGAAAATAGGCAGTTTTCAATATGTGGACCTTAGCATATATATTGCTTTCTCTTCTTTATCCTTCTTTGTGATCCAGCTTTCATTCTGTTTGGCATATACTGATTGCTTCGTGATTTTGAAAAAAAAATAGCATGTAAGTATACCTCGAGAGAATAGATACCAGCAAAGTTATTCTTAAATGAACTTTTGTATATTGCAAGCTGTTTTCTATAGACTGTCATCTTAAAATCTAATTAAACGCAAATATGGAAGTCTTTTTGCCATTAATGCTACAGAGATTCATTTATTTAACGTTAAATAAATATTTCTTGACTTCCTTCTGTGTTCCAGGTATAGTTCCAGGTGCTGAGGATCTAGCAGTGAACAAGACAGACAATGACCCTGCTCATAGCCAGCACACATTCTAGCAAGGGTTGCAGTAGAGATACAGATGACACGTAACTAAGTACACAGCCTGAAGCGATGGCAGCCAATTTTCTGATTCTTTTCCCTTTACCATTGCTTCAAGGCCGCATCTGCAATCTCAACACAACACAACACAATACAACCTGTAGTGCTGGGTTGAATTTAGTCTCAATGTTCTGCCTTCATCTAGGAAAAGGTATTTAAGGGCCCAAGAAGATGAGGCTAGGAAGGATGATGGTAGATTTCAGATGTTTTAGGAGACCCAGTATATAAGATTTGACACCCTATGGAGAATAGAAAAAGTCAAGAACAGCTCCTAGGTTTAAGCTTGGGTGACTGAGTTAGTGATAACTAGCTCAAAAGTCCCGGGATTGGAGGCAGGTTTAGAAGTGCTGATAATGAATTTGACTAGGGGCAGTGAAAAATACAAAACTGGAAATCAGAAGAGAAGTCAGAACTGAAATACAGATTTCACTGTTACCAGCATTTCATGTAAATTTTAAAAGGAAAAGGAGCAAGAAGAGTAATCAACATTGCCAGATACGGCAGGATGAGGATTTTTTTAAAAGGCCATTGTATTTGACAGTTGAAAAATCACTGATGACTTCAAGAAGACCAATTTCAGTAGATGTGGGTGGGGACAGAATCACATCATGGTTAGTTTAAAGAATGAAGGGCTGTGATTGTCTAGCCAAGGTCATTGTGCTCTTACTCTTTGGAAACTTTGAAACTGAGGTCAGAGCTTCTCTTTCTCCGCCCGCCCCCTCCTTAGGTCTCTCCACACAGGGCCCACAACTGGATGCCTGAGCTAGGGGCATGATGGAGGGACAAATTAAGATCATTGGGTCTCTGGTGGGATAAGGGCCCAAGGATAAAGGAGCCTGATGTTGGTGAGTCAGATATTGCAGGGAGCATCCTCAGTGGGTCAGGCCAGTTCAGAGACCTGTCTCTAGAGTGGGAAAGAGAAGACACACACCTAGATCTCTGTTGGTTGAGGAAACTCTGGACCAAGAAGCTGGGTTAGAATGGGAAACAAAAGGACTTTCAAGGCTGAGGGAAGAAACATGGAATTAGTTACAAAGTTCTGCCCCAGTGAGGGAGTGGAATCTGGCAGTTTGGGGGTGGAGTGGTGGGGGTAGAATCTGAGGCAGTAAACTGATGTTAACTAGAAACTCAAGCAGGGATGCCTAGGTTTCTTAGGGCACAGGTACTGGGGATGTGCAAAGAGGAACTATTGGCAGTACTTGTGACCATAAAGATAGTAGTGAGGGGGCAGTTTATGAATTGAGGGTTCGTCCCAGCAATATCTGGCATATAGATATTTAATAATTATTTGTGAAGACAAGAAGTTAGGTAGTTCCTGGGGATCAGGGGTCCTGAGTTTCTGAAGAGCCATAAGAAAATACCTGGGTTCTATTCAGGGAGAGGATGGAGGCAGTGACTAAGGGACTCCAGACAGCTTGGAGATGCAAATCCCAAAAGGGAGCTTTGTACCTCTATGGGAGTTGGAAGCAAAGGTCAGGGTCGAGGGCTCACTCCCTTAACCCTAGGACCCAGGAGTTCCTACGGATCTACGAGATTTCCCTCCTATGCACAGGCACCCTTGGCCTGTAACGCCTTCTCCGCCCACTGGGGGGCGGGGCTTGAGGGGGCCGGTGGCTGTTCTGAAGCCTCGAGGGCCATCAGTTCCTACCAGAGCTGCTGCGGGTGCCATCCCACCCATGGCCGGACACAGGCCCTCAAACCACTTCTTCCCCCTTCCAGGCAGTGGTGGGGGCGGCCCCAGAGGGCCAGTGCCCCTGCGGGTTGAGACCCTGACCTGGTTGAGCACCCAGGCGGCCCCTGGCAGGGTGATGGTCTGGCCAGCAGTCAGGCCAGGGGTCTGCCCAGACCCTGAGGTGTGGAGGATTTCCCCGGCTCCCCTGCCACACGAATTCCGGGGCTGGATAGCACCCTGCAGGCCCCGTCTTGGAGCTGGTGAGGCAGGGGACTGGTTGCGAAGCCCCTCCGAAGGCGCCCTCCCTGGGCCCTACATTGCCCTGCGGAGCATCCCGAAGTTGCCGCTGCCAGAGGACGTCTCGGGCATACTGAAAGAGTTGCAGCAGCTGGCCAAGGAGCTGAGGCGGAAGAGGTTGAGCCTAGGGTACTCACAGGCCGATGTGGGGATCGCTGTGGGAGTTCTATTTGGGAAGGTGCTTAGCCAGACGACCGTCTGCCGCTTCGAGGCCCAGCAGCTAAGCCTTGCCAACATGTGGAAGCTGCGACCACTGCTGAAAAAGTGGCTGGAAGAAGTGGAAGCAGAGAACCTTCTGGGCTTATGCAAAATGGAGATGATCCTGCAACAGTCTCGGAAGTGGAGACGGGCAAGCAGGGAGCGACGAATCGGAAACAGCCTAGAGAAATTCTTTCAGCGGTGCCCTAAGCCCACGCCCCAACAAATCAGCCACATTGCTGGGTGCCTCCAGCTGCAGAAGGATGTGGTTCGAGTTTGGTTCTATAACCGCAGCAAGATGGGCAGTCGATCAACCAATGATGCTTCCCCACGGGAGGTTGTGGGGACAGCCGGGCCTCCTTGCCCAGGGGCACCAGTGTGCTTTCACCTGGGACTGGGGGTCCCAATGGATATCCCCCACTATACACCTCTCTACTCTGCAGGGGTAGCCCACTCCTCTGCCGCAGCCACCGCGGTGGGCCTTCTCAGACTTTAGGGCTGAGGGACTTGCCCTTCGCGGCACGGTTGGAGAGGGGAGAAGGGAAAACCCAGGAAATGTCCCTGGGGTTCATTTGAGGGCTTTTAGCATTAATTTCTCATTCACTGTCTAACGAAGTTAAGGATACATAGTAGGGAATGGGGGTTGGAATTGTTCAAGAAAAACCTGGGAGAGAAGATGAAGTTTATTGCAGTTCTGTGTTTTCCCTTTGTTTTTCCCTAGCATTGATTTCAAGGTACATTACAGTATATAGATGGTTTCGATATTTTGTTCCTTTTTAAAATTAAATATTGTGTCTGTTATTCCTTGTGGTTATCAGTAAACATACGGTTTAAATTTTTGTATAAACACAATACTAAGTGAAAAACTCAAGTCACAGAAGACTCCCTTAGTATACAATTTTTTACTTAAAATCAAGCCGAACTCTGTGTAAACACAAATACAAAATCCAGGATAATAGTTATCTTGAGGGGATGACATGAGCATGTGATAGGGAAGAAACACACAGAGCACACCTAGAGCCTTTGCTGAAACACCTGAGCTTTCTTGGAAGATTCTTTTTTTTTTTTTTCTAATTTACCTTTTCATTTCCGGTGCCCCAGCTTCATGTCAGGGTCTCAGTTCATCTCCCCACTTTATGCAGTCTCGTGGGATTATGTCCTGTCCTGCCACAGTCACTGTATTTTAAACTCCTTTGTTACTGAGGTTGGCAAGCTGGACAGCCAGAGCTTCAGTCCCAGCTGTAGCTTACTCCTCCAGTCCCTGGGAATTTCCCTTACTTTCTCTTGATCTCTTATATAGTTTTGAGAGGATATTTGTAATAGTTTATCCAAACTTCCCTGTTGGTTTTTGCCGTTATACATCAAACCACTCTTGTAATTTCCTCTCTAAAATTGGTCCTTTCAGTTTTTCACGTCTACTTTGGTCAATTTTGGTCACCATATACCAAATGGAAATCATTCATCCCTCTGTGTTTTCAGATCTGCTGTCACACACCTGCATGCTCTATTTATTGTCCTGGAATTCTATCAGTATGTATTATATCAGAGTTTATGTCTTATTTCTGGATACTAATCTTGTCAATTTTTGCTTTTTTTGTAATCAGTCTTACAAAGGTTTTATCTGTAGGTATTTTCAAAGTATAAGCTTTTTGACTTATTCTACTTAACTACTATTTTTATTCCCTAGTTAATTAATTTTCACTTCATTCTTCTTAATTTTTTCCTAGTTTCTTCTGGTTTCTTTCATTGTTCTTTTTTAAATAGTTTTTAGATGAGTACTTAATTTCTTTTTTTTTTTTTCTAGTGACTGTATAGAAAATAATTTTTGTGGGCCCAGGAGTGTAAATCAGGGGCCCAATGAGAGACTTAACTCTGGGCTGGGCACGGTGGCTCATGCCTGTAATCCCAGCACTTTGGGAGACCAAGGCGGGTGGATCACGAGGTCAAGAGATCTTCTTCATGAGGCTGTAGAAACTTTACCTTTCCCTATTTGTGATAAAATATAAAATTTGCCATTGTAAAAGTGTAAATTCAGTGACATTAATTACATTCACAATGTTAGGCAACCATCACCACTATCCATTTCCAACATTTTTCCATCACTCCAAACATAAACTCTTCTCATTGAGCAATAACTCCGTTCCCCTCCTCCCTCCCCCAGTAACCGTTAATCTACTTTATATTTCTGTGAATTTGCCGGTTCCAAGCAGTTCGTATTCATGGAACCATAAGACATTTGACCTTTTGTATCTGGCTTATTTCACTTAGCACGTTTTCAAGGTTCATCTATGTTGTAGTGTATATCAGAACTTCATTCCTTTTTTATGACTGAATTGTATGGATATACCACATTTTGTCTATCCATTCCTTTGATGATGGGTACTTAGATTATTTTCATTAATAGCCAATGGGCTATTGTGAATAATACTGCTATGAACATTTACATATAATAATATATTTGTTTACCTGTTGTTTTAGTTCTCTTGAATGTATACATAGGAGTGGAATTTCTGAGTCATACGGTAAGTCTGTGCTTAACTTTTTGGGAAACTACCAAACTGTTTTCCATAGTGAAGGCACCATTTTACATTCCCACCAGCAATCTACAAGAGTTCTAGTTTTTCCATATCCCTGGCAACACTTGTTGTTGTTTTTTTTTTAATTATAGCCATCTTGGTAGCTGTTAAGTGGTATCTCATTGTGATTTTGATTTGTATTTCCCTAATGACTAATGATGTTGAGCATCTTTTCATATGCTTATTATCTATTTTGTATCTTCTTTGAAGAAACGTCTATTTGAGTCCTTTGCCTATTTTTAAAATTGGATTGTTTCTTTTCTTCATAGAGTCTGGATATTAAGCCCTTATCAGATAGATGGTTTGCAAATATTTTCTCCCATTCTGTGGGTTGTCCTTTCACTCTTTTGACTGTACTGTTTCAGTCAAAAAAGTTCCTTTTTTCCATATATATATATATATATATATATATATATGTATGCACACACATACCATTGTGGGTCACTTGAAATTTCATAGGAATTGTAGGATCAGTTTTTCCATTTCTGCCCAAAACACCATTGAGATTTTGTTACAGAGTGCATTGAACCCTCATATTGCTTTAGGGAGTGTTGTCATGTTAACAATTTTAAGTCTTACAATCCATGAACACAGGCTGTCTTTCCACTTATGTCTTCTTTAATTTCTTTGAGCAATGTTTTAGTTTTCAGTGTACAAGCCTTTCACTTCCTTAAAGTTATTTGTAGGTATTTTATTCTTTTGGATACTACTGTAAATGGAATAGTTTCCTTCATTTTCTTTTCAAATTGTTCATCGCTAATGGATAGAAATACAACCGAGTTTCCTGTGTTGATTTTGTATCCTGCAACTTTGTAGATTTAGTTCTAACTAGTTTTTTGGTGTATTCTTTAGGGTTTTCTACATGTAAATAGTGTCATCTGTGAATAAAGATAGTTTTGCTTCTTCCTTTCCGATTTAGATACTCTTTCTTTTTCTTACCCACTTGCTGTGGCAAGAATATGTAGTACTGTCTTGTATAAAAGTAGCAGAAGGGTACATCCTTTTCTTGTTTTTGTTCTTAGGAGAAAAACTTTCAGTCTTTTCACCATTGAGTATGACGTTAGCTCTGGCTTTTTCATATGTAGTCTTTATCATGTTGAGGAAGTTTCTTTTTTCTTAGGTTATTGAATGTTTTATATGCAAGGGTATGGGTTTTTGACCGTTTCTCTGGGATAAATGAAAAATGCTTAAGGGATATATGAAATCCTATGACTATTTCATAAGATTATGCTAACTACCAGTACCACTGCTTCCTTCCCCAGTACTACCATCACCATTGCCCCCACACCTAAGATACCTAAGCATTTTTTTCTCCTACTGTAAGAGTGGTTATTTTTCTGTTTTGAGGGACCTCATTCTCATGACATCTTTGTAAGAATAAATGACTTACCCGGGGTGATGAAAATAAGTTTTAAACCAGATCTTCCATAGTCCACAACATGAAACAGCCCAGATGTAGCTCAGCTTTCAGGAATGAACTTTTGGTGAAGTACTTTAAAAACAAAAAGTCAAGTAAATATTAATGCTGCACTTACGTTATTCTAACTCTTTAAAAAGATTACATAATTATAAACAAATTGTAACAACTTTAATTTTCAGAACATACCTATAAGCTGTATTGTTTCAGGTGGACAATGGAGATGTATCAAGGTTACACATACACGCTTGTATAAGATTAGCTTGAGTTGTCAGTTTATTTACTCAAGAATATAGAATCACGTTGGAAATATGATGGCCACAAAGCATGTGTAAATGAACCATATATATCAGCACAGCTTCCCATGGTCCAGCGTCCTTTATGACAATGCCCAAAATACAGCACTGGATAAAAAGTGTGGAAATGAATTCCACACTATAGCTTTTTTATCCTTAGGGCTACATCAATGCTCAAGAACAACTTAATGTCTGCTCTTAATGCTTCCATTTAAGAGAATGTTTGGAGATGTTAAGCTTCTTCTGGTTCTTGGACCAAACTTAGTGACAGTGAATCCACAACATCATCAAGCAGAAGAATCTGAATTAGTGCCTGGGTCTCTGATCCCAGCTTACAACATCCCAGTGAGACCATTTCCTCCACACAAGCTACAGGGACCCAGCTTCACAAATGTGTGCTTTTTCTTCTTGTCAGTATCTAAAGGTAGAGCACTGAGGATCCATGTAAGTTAGTGAAAATAGAGCCAAATCCTAATTGCTTATCTTTAGATTCAATAGGTGACTAATCACTTACTATTGGATTATCCCACTAAAAGTCACACGGCACCAACTCCATTTCATCCTTTTCCTAGACAGCCCTTCTGGAAAGCCTTGGAAAGGAGATGTTTCAGCAGAGTCAGACAGTGTTGAATGCCAGAATAAACAACTCTGATTGTGTTGTGAACATAAGAGCTGTGAAGAGGCGCTGACCTCAGCTGCTCCTTCGGTTCCTCTGCAGCATCTACAGATGTGGAGAAATTGTGATGAGCTCTCAAGTCTCAGGGAACAGCTCCTAGAGTCCATCTGAGCCCCCGCATAGCTGCATCATTGACACAGCTGCCCCACCTCTGCTTAGGCAAAGCTTCTATGTGTCACTAATCAGCTTCACATAATTTAAAAGATTTTCCATCACTAGTTCTCTTGGCTTGCTGTGAAAAGGGAAAAGACTGGACCTTAAGAAAACCTTTATACTGAAGTGATTTCAGATTTTTCAGAGATTTAAGATGATATGTAGAAACTTTAATCATAAGATCCCTTAAACAGAAGAATAACCACCCTTAGAGTTGGGAGAAAACCAAGAATGTGTTGTTAAGTAGTTAACAATGTTAAATGTTACAGATATCAAGTAATGTAAGAAATCAACCAAGATACATTGGCCAGGTGCGGTGGCTCATGCCTGTAATTCCAGCACTTTGGGAGGCCAAGGTAGACAGATCACTTGAGGTCAAGAGTTCGAGACCAGCCTGGCTGACATGGTGAAACCCCGTCTCTACTAAAAATACAAAAATTAGCCAGGCATGGTGGTGTGCACCTTAATCCCAGCTACTCAGGAGGCTGAGGCAGGAGAATCGCAGCCTGGGCAACAAAGTGAGACTCTGTCTCAGAAAAAAAAAAGAAAAAGAAATCTACTAAGCCATATCATTTCAATAACTAAGATGCCATTGATACCTTTAGTAATAATATCAGTGGCATAGTTAGTAAAGGCAGATGTCAAACAACAGTCCAAAGTCTTCATATTTGCCCAGATTTTCTCCTGCCTCAATTTAAAAAATAAATTTTAACTCCTGACTCCAATAGATCTTCACTGTCATTCTGAAAATGTCTCTTTATCAAACATTTTGGTTATCTTGTATTTCCCATAGACATGGCAAGTATTTTTAATCTAAGATGCTGAGCCCCTTTAGAGTGTAAACAGAATAGTGTTTTTTGTACAAATGTGCATTTTCTTTAAAGACGGTTGATAGCCTTTATCACATATTCAAAGGGGAGCATGACTCATCTTTGGATCTACAGTTACAGAATTTAAGAAGCACCTTCCCTTTTGCCACCTTTTCAAATGATTTCCTTTGACAGTACTTATCTAATAGGTAATTTCTGGTTTTCTTTGAATCTATATGTTCTAGATATCTCCAACTCAGTGTCATATCAAGGCCCTAAGTTGCATTTTACATTAGTCTTTTAAGTTTAGACTAAATAACGTATTGATAATTGCCTTTCTTGTTCTTACACTTTTATCAATCCTTGGCACTTTAATTAAAATCTTATCATAATGAACAATTTCTCTTTTTCCTAGAAGTTTTCTTATTCACTAAGAAATCATGAGGTGTTTGGATATCTGTCCTTATTTCAAAGCATGATCCTTTTCTGGAATTAGCATCTGTTTCAATAATTTCTTTTTTTAAAAAAAAGGATACACTGTATATCCTTGTTTATTATACTAAATCTGTTTCATGGCGATTTGTTTTTCAGAATAGCCACTTTTGTTTATGCCTTTCTTCTAGAAATAGTCTTGCCTACTAAACAATATTGGTTTTCTTGGCAAAATCTATTCAAGATTAATTCTTTTCACAATGCAAAATGGTATTATTTATGTCAAACTGTGTTTTTAAAGTGAAGACTACAAAGCCATTGCAATTAAACCTAGTGGAAATGTACTTGAGAGAGTGATTCTAAAGTGAAAGAATAAAACTTAGAAAGATAGTTAAGGAAATTTTGAAGGTAAAGATTTAGGTGGCCAATTATTTTAACAGTGTGATGGTGGTGGCGGTGATGGGCAAAATAACAGAAACAAATATTTATTTATTGGAAAGTGAATTGGTACAACCTTCATGAAAGGTTGTTAGGTAATTCATATGGAAAGCTTTTAAAATGTGCATTTCCATTTGCCCATCATTTCAACTTTTAATAATTTTTATAAGAAAATAATTGTGTGTGGCCAGGCGCAGTGGCTCATGCCTATAATCCCAGCACTTTGGGAGGCCGAGGCGGGCGGATCACAAGGTCAAGAGATCGAGACCATTCTGATCAACATGGTAAACACCCGTCTCTACTAA
The DNA here is from genome assembly GCF_003255815.1 of Theropithecus gelada. Taxonomy (NCBI): domain Eukaryota; kingdom Metazoa; phylum Chordata; class Mammalia; order Primates; family Cercopithecidae; genus Theropithecus; species Theropithecus gelada. The sequence continues at coordinate 89,209,392 of NC_037673.1, read as the reverse complement.
AAGTACAAAAATTAACTGGGTGTGGTGATGCACGCCTGTAGTCCCAGCTACTCAGGAGGCTGAAACAGGAGAATGGCATGAACCCAGGAGGCAGAGGTTGCAGTGAGCCAAGATCAGATGCCCCTGGACCCCAGTCCGGCAACAGAGCAAGACTCCGTCTCAAAAAAATAAAGGAAAGAAAAGAAAATAATTGTGTGTGTGTGTGTGTGTGTGTGTGTGTGTAAGGATTTAGCAAAAAGAGTGGTCATACAGAAATTTTTTAAAAAGCTTAACAGCAAAAAATTTGAAACAACATAAATGTTTAACAAAGGGTTAAGTAAATAAAATTAAACATGATAGACAGTTAAAATTGTATTACAGAACCACAGTTTTGATAGAAAGTTCAGAGTAAATTGTTGAATGAAGCAAAACAACTTATTAAACTTCATACCATTTTTAAAATATATATTACATAGAGAAAAAAATCTAAATGTATATACAGGTATTGGTATTGTTCGTGATTTTTTTTTAGAATTTTTGCTGTATGTATTTGTTATACAATTTTAAACATCCAAGAAATATTTTTTAAAGGAAGGCTTTAGGAGATCTAGAGTTCCAAAAGATACACATTCTCCTAGTCTTCTTTGTTTCTAAAATAGTATTTTCTCCTTACAAAGCAATATTTAAAAGGGTAAATCTGACCTATTCATTTTTAGTCACATTTTTAGTTTCTGTAAAAGAAAGGCAATTATCTAAATGGAGGAATACGGAGCCATATACATTAGAAAAACATTGCTAAAAATTAAGGTTTGGTTTTTTTTAAAATCAGAGGCCCATTAATGTTAAAGAGCTCCAGCGTAGCACAGTGAGTGAAGACACCTGCCATATGTCTGTTTTTCTGCACAACATGGTAATTTACAATTACAATTAGTGTGTTTATATACCTCTGTAGTTAACTCATATTTAGAATATAATGTAAGCCCAAATCATTTTCATGTTTCTGAATGTTTACTTTTCAATTTTAAAAAGCATTTGAAAATATCAAAATCCTGATTTTAACACAGTAGAATCTTCTTTGCTTGTCATTTTTGAAGAAACCAAATGAATATAAATGAGCTCTATGGATTTCTGAGTTGGAAGGCAAGGTCAGTTCCTGTGATTACATCCCCAGCCAGTTGAAAGATGAACTGTCATGAACTGAATCCACCCCAATATCCAGTGAAATCCTTAAAACAAGTCATTAGCATTATCATAGCTACACCAGTGAAGAGAAACATGACAGGAAGCTTTGGGAGAGGCTACATAGTTTATCGAAGGGACTACCTCTAGAAAACAGTTCAGCACCTAAGTCTGTCAAGCTGCAACTGTGTCACCTCACTTTCCAGCTAGGAGCACAGCTACTAGGCAGAATTAGCTACTTTGGTCTTGAACCTTGGACTTAGGTTTTCTTCCTGCAGCTTCCAACAAAATGACAAAATACAAACTAGCTTCACTTGCTGCTGTCACCTCTTCTATTGCCAAAGACTGTGGTTGGAAAAGGAAACGTTGGGGCCTTCCTGAGATTTCACTACATCTAAAAATCAATATTCTTTTTTAAAACTGTATAGCCTGAATGTCATTTCTTCTTCAAATGAATAACTGTATTGCTTAACAAGTAGTCCTCCTTTTCCTTTCAGCATATATAATGTAGACCATCTTCTAGGTCTAGGTCGTGTGGCCAGGGCAGTGTATAAGATGCATTGCGTTGATTCATTATTTTAGAATGGATGATAATATTCCTAAATCTGCTTTAAAACTTTGAGTATTATTGATTGAGTAGTGGAAAATCTTAACATATACCTTTTTAATTGAAAGAGAATTTGTTTCAGTATGCCACGCTATTCGTTTTCTAGGACTGCCAAACAAACTACCACAGATTGGGTGGCTTGAACAACAGAAATTTATTTTCACGCAGTTCTGGAGGCTAAAAGTCTGAGATGAGGTTGTGGGCAGGGTTGGTTCCTTGTGAGAGTTTTCAGGGAAGGATCTGGCCCAGGCTTTTTTCCTTGGCTTGTAGATGGCTGTATTCTCCCCGTATCTTTATATTGTCTTCCTTCTGTATATGTGTGTGTCTCTATTTCCTCTTTTTATAAGTGATACTAGATTAGGACCTATCCTAATGACCTCATTTTAACCTAATTACCTCAGTAAAGATCCGTCTCCAAATACAGTCACATTCTAAGATACTAGAGCTTGGGACTTCCACACATAAATTTGGTGGCAGACACAATTCACCCAATAACAGCTACTACCCCTACTGTAGAGAAAAAAATAGGTGATCAGGGATAGGTTTAGAAAGGCAGAGAGACTTTGTTTCCTACAAAGGAGTTAAATAAGGTGGTATGATGGAAAGGAAAGAGTATTAGCCACAGAGTCAAAGAGTCCCAGATCTGCATTCAAATAATACCACCATTCTAGGGTTATCTTCTCAGGAAAATTTTACCAAAAATAAGATTTCTTCCCTCCCAATCAATAACCTTCTGGGCTGAAGAATTACAGTAACTTCTTATTTATCTGTATTTTCGGAGCAGGACAATTGAACTCTCATCAGTCTCACTTATATTAGGAAGAAAATTCTGATATTTTGATAGAGATATGATTCTTAAATTTCCCCAGAAAAATGGATATGTGAACTTATTAAGAAAGCTGTGTCACTTTTCACTAAGAATTGTCAGCCACTAAGTTTATCAAGCTAATGTACAGAACAGTCAGTTGACTTGCCTTTAATTTGTTGTCATTGTGTTTATGAAAAGCAGAACTAAAAACAGAAGAGAACAAGTTTAGACAGTGACTGTTTTCATAAACAGTTTTAATAATATTGCTAAATCCAAGAAGACACTAAGTTTTTTACATTTATTAACTGTAAATATTTCTGTAATAATCAACCATTAAATAATACAGATATTGTAAATGATCACCTCATTTCAAACATTATTTTTTGGCACCAGTCTGCTTGCTAAATATGTATTACCTTTGACATTTAAACCAAAGAGAAGAGATGGGGGAAAAAAAAAAAAAACCTCCCCATACAGGAATTTAGTGTGTTATTCTTTACTCCCCTGAAACACCATAGGGAAAAAAGAACGTTTTGCTGCTTCTGTGTCACATCATTAAAGTAGTTAATCTGCAGCCATAAATTTTTGTCTTCTGGGCCAAGAAATTTCAAGTAAAATACTAACAAAAATGTAACACTTTTAAATGAGAAGTGAAAGCATCTTTATCCTTTTTATTTGAGTTTCCAGAAATGGCATGCTCCATAAAAAATTGTATCATTTTTATTTTTAAACTGAGTTTCTTGCATTAGTCAGTAAACAATTTATTTGGTGAACATTCTCTGTGCACATATATACACCATGTGAACATTTAAGAAACAGAAGGTGCTTGAATTTGTGAGATTTAAATATTTTCTCACAGTTGATCCAGTGATACTACAGTTGAAATAAAACCATATATAAATGAAATACCACTTTCTACTAAGATGTAAGTATAGATTTTTTAATTATTGTTTTAATGAGGACAATAACAATTCCATGTATTCAGTGGAACATCTCATAAATCTTTAGCATGTTTACTCTCATGTGCATTCTAAGACTCACCATAAAACTACCTATCCTAATTACAGATATGCATATTCATTTTATTACATTATCTAACTAGACATATTTTATATTGCTAATTTTCCTGCAAATATTATTAACTTTTAAAACTATAGGCAATTATTTGATATCTCATTTATGTTGTTCTCCTAAAAATGTGCATACACATATCAGTATACATATTTTAAGTATATTATGTGAAATATGGATTATGTAGACCATATGTAATACCCCAGGACATGACAAGCAAAATGGTAATATTTACCATAGCAATATTTGGCCATTTCCAAGACATCCTTGCTGTGGTCCCAAACCAACTCCTGCTTTTCCTCCAGGCCCCGCATCTTCATATTCGTGTAAGCAGTAACATTGTACCTCTATACTTTATCCTCAGTGACCAAATTTCTAATTAGCACCTGTTAAGGGCTAGGCACTAAAGATTCAGAATTAGACAAGAAGCACATAAGCTTGAGAGAGGAAAGAATTGAGAAAATCAAGGATTACATCACCAAGCGAACAGTGTGAGAGGAATGGGCAGAGGAACAACACAAAGAAAGGAGCAAAGAACTCAGTGGAAATATATGGAAACATTCTTAAGAACAGGGAACAACATAAAGGATAACTAGGAGTGGAGGGGGGTGAGGAGAGAGAGAGAGAGCAAGAGAGAGATGACCAAAAGTCAGGAAGGGGAGGAAAAGTGAAGGGAGTTTATTTTGACTGAAAATCTGGACTGTAATTTGTTACTGAAATTAAGAGTTAAATGTAGTGGTAAAAATACACTCATAGACAAAAAGTTATATAGTTCTCAGTATATAATTACTTGAGGCTTCCAAAATGCATGAGAAGAAATATTTTTTTAACATTAAATATTAATATATCAGTCTTTCAAAAAGACATTGAACAGCACAATAGATAATTTATTTAATTGTAGTACTTTTGTTAATGACGTTTTTGTCATTCAAGACAAAAAAAAATCATTCTTCCTGTGACTGGTTTTTATATCGACTTATGTCAAATAGCCTAGGTCATAATACTAAGTTCTAAGGTTCTAAAGGCCTTTCTTCCAGGAACTAATGTCATTTAGTACTAGTGTAAACCTTCTTGATGATTTGCATTGGCACCATGGATCAGCAAATCCAGAGTTATTAATGGCTTAGCAGATCCACTGGCCTGTTCTTATCAAGAGTCAATTGTCTTCATTAGACTTTTGATTTTTAAAAAAAAAAAAAAAAAACTGTTAATCAGTTTCTTTAAGTTTATTATAATCTCATAAATAAACCACTAAAAAGTGGAAGTTGAAGAAACCACCAGACACAAGACAATCTCTTAAGTAAAAGCCTACTTGCCTTTGTTTGCAAAAACATGTATCTGATTAGAAACTCTGTTGACTGCCATGGAATACGGTTAAACTGTTTCTGTTCACAGCTCATTATACGAGAGAATGCCTAGCATGATACTGGAGATAAAATAGATATCAATAAATGTTTAAATCAAACAATTGACTTAAGATAAATAATTAATTCTTCTGCATTTTATTCTCATATGAAATTAAAATGATTGGTATACTCCTGGTCAGAGTCATTCTGAGAACAGCAGCAAAAAAAACCAACCACCTTTGTAAGAATTATTGAAAACCATTTAGGCATAAAGAACAATGCAGTTCTTAATTATACTTTTTTTGTGAAATGAGGAAACTGTATATATATCTTTAGTTATTATTAAGTCCGGTGTTGCTTCCATCTGTGAATACTGAAATGCCTTAATGTATATATTGATCCTTATAAAACTTTCTAAAATGAGAGTCCAGTTTCTAAAATGAGTCCCTATAAAACTGCAGAATTCTAAAAAGATTTATGTTTCCCCCAAGTCATGCAGACTCACTGGTGTCAGTGGCTATGAATAAACACATGAGTCCTGACACCATACTTTGTTTTTAAATACAAGTGACACTTTTTAGCATAAATTGTTTCAGCAGGTGAATTTTTTTGCAGATAGGCCAAAAATCTATTAGAACCCAGCACTGATAGATCTATTTCTTAAGAATGTCTCTTACTTCTGATAATTCCCAAAATATGTATAATGAAACATGTTAGGTGAATAATTCTGAGAGGTCTGCTCAAGGCAGTGGGCTCATGTTTAGTGCATTCCACTGGGCAATTGCCTTTTCAGACCCTTACCATCTACAGAGGAGAGCCAGAAGGTATATACCCTCATAGCTTAAGGTTCCTAAAAGTTAAATATGTTGGAATTTAATAAGAATATTTAGAAAATGGAAGTTAAATAATTATTCTAAGAACACTGAGGGTTTTTTGAGTTATTCGTAACTCAACTTGAGGTAGAATATAGCTCACTCGAATCATAATGCCAGATGAGTTGTTTTCCAGCCAGCTCTTAAAATGTTTTACATGTTATAGTTTAAATATTATAGTTTAAAAGGGTTAGTAAATGCTTTTCCAGAATGAATTTTCACATTGTCTTCTGGAAAGCATGTACTAACCCTGTTATTGTCCAGTGCTTCTGCTCTCGTACCCGAGAGAGATAGCTACAGCTAGTTTTCAGTTGTTTATGAATACGTTGTTTATTTGGGAAATTATCCACAATGAACCATCATCTTAGACTAGCTTCTCCTTGTTTCCCAGTATATTTTCTTTTTCTTTTTCTTTTTTTTTGAGACGGAGTCTCGCTCTGTCGCCCAGGCTGGAGTGCAGTGGCCGGATCTCAGCTCACTGCAAGCTCCGCCTCCCGGGTTTACGCCATTCTCCTGCCTCAGCCTCCCGAGTAGCTGGGACTACAGGCGCCCGCCACCTCGCCCGGCTAGTTTTTTGTATTTTTTTAGTAGAGACGGGGTTTCACCGTGTTAGCCAGGATGGTCTCGATCTCCTGACCTCGTGATCCGCCCGTCTCGGCCTCCCAAAGTGCTGGGATTACAGGCTTGAGCCACCGCGCCCGGCCTTCCCAGTATATTTTCTATGCCACTTTTTCCCACTACGAAACTAGTATCTTCTCAGCAAATGCAAACTACTTTTAATTATGCCAAGTAAAACATAATCAGGAGAATAAACTCCCTCTCTCCCACTATCCCTCCTTCTATAATTATTATGAGGTATTAGAAAACTGAATATGAATAATGTTGGATTGCCTACCACTTTTAGTCATCTATAGCAGTTACATGGATAATCTAGAAACTTCTTGCCCTTAAACACATATTAGCATTTTAAAATGCCACTATTATAATTTACTGTATAGTAATTTTACATATTCAAATATGTAGACATGAATTCAAACATGAATACATGAATATCAAGCTCATGTTTTATAGCACTGAAAAAGAAGCTGAATACAATCTACTCTTTTCAGTTACTGTACTAGTACAGACTCTTCATTTTAAGTTACATAACCCCAATTCAAGCTTCTTACCAAAAAAGAAAAAGAAAAGTATTGATTCATGTAAACTGAAAAACCCAGATGTAGATCTACTTCTGGTATCAACAGATCCTGGGACTCAAATTCTGTCATCCAAACTCCTTCCGTCTCTCTTTCTACTTTTCTTTGCCTGTTGGCCTCATTCTTTCTTTCTCGCAGAAAGGGCTTTTTCACACAAACAGGCAGGGTATCTACAGGCAGTCGCAGCAACTTCTATTCAGCATAATCCGAGAGAAACAGCCTTCTCTCTGCCCTAGCATCTAAATATCACTGAAGCCAAAGAGGTCACATATTAGGACAGGCTGTGATTGGCCAGCCTGAGCCAGTACCCGTATCTATGAGGGGGTTGGGGGTAGGGCATGGTATTATAATTGACAGCCTAGTGAAGACTATATGGAGTTGAAGAGAAATGCTTCCCCAGAGAAGAGTTTTGAATATGTCTACCATCATTGTCCTTGTGTCAATTTTTCCAGTTTCTTGAAAAATTTAATATACGGGCCACAGTTAGATCTCAGGTTTCTGATACAGAGAAAAGAGAAAGTGTAGGATACTGCACACAGGAAGATCCAATATTATAAACACTAGAACTGATCCGTCACTTGACCGATATTCGAATCTGTGATTCTGAAATAGACCTCAATGTTAGCACAGTGCCCCAAATCATTTTTGCTGTATCAACCAATTACCACATAAAGCCTGAGGCCTGCTATGTGGAGGGCCTTCTTTCAGTACTGTTCATTTCATTCAGAACCTGTAATCCCTGACATGAGCCCACTTATCCACCTACCTATATCTGAAGATAGCTTACTGGCATTGGTACCACAGACCAGGAGAACATGTAAGCATACAGAGACTTAGTCTGTTAGTTCTTCATATTAATCCTATTTTATCTTCTGGTATAACCAATTTAATCTTTTTAAGGGAGAGCTGCTAATATTTTGGGATTATTCTTACCAGCACTTAATTTCTGTCTTGATCATTTGGTATCTATCTTTTTAACTTTCATTTGGTATCTATCTTTTTAACAAATAACAGTAGATTGTAATAATCAGTTTTATAGAAATTCTTTGGGATTAGCAAGGCCCTTGTATTTGTCATCTCATTTGTTCGTAAACTTCAGGCAAAGTAATCCCTAAAATCTCACTGATAAACATGTTTTATTTTGAAATTGCAGTGAAAAATAATGACCCAGAACCTAGATTGTTATGCATAAATTATGTTTATATCTAATTAAATTCTTACAGTGCTCTTGTTTTTGTTCTTTTCCCCAGTTCTGATTTTCTGTTTTTAATTTCTGAAATAACTTTGTTGTATATGATTTTCTTGTAGTCTGCCTTAAATTCCTAGTGGAAAGAAATAGGGGTATTAGGTCATCAATAAATTAGTCAAGCAAACTAAAATCACTATACCAGCTACTGTTCTTCCTCTTATATCCTCAGAGAAGGTAGAAAATACACGGTTAATGTCCTTTCAATGCTTTACATAGAGCAAACTTATTTAATACACTAGTTCCCCCCTTATTTGCAATTTTGCTTTCCACAGTTTCAGTTACTTACAGTCAGTCATAGCCAAAAAATATTAAATGGAAAATTCCAGAAATAAACAATTCTTAAGTTTTAAGTCACGCATCATTCTAAGTAGTATGATGAACTCTCACGCTATCCTTCTCTGTCTCTCATGGAATATTAATCATTCCTTTGTCCAGAATATTCACTCCATATATGCCACCCTCCCATTAGTCACTTAATAGCTGTCTCAGTTACTGTATCAGCTGTGGCAGTATCATAGTGCTTGTGTTCACATAATCCTTATTTTACTTAATAATGACCCCAAAGGGCAAGAGTAGTGATGATAGCATATTGTGATAATTGTTCTATCTTACTATTACTTACTGTTGTTCATCTCTTACTCTGCCTGATTTATAAATTAAACTTTATCATAGGTATGTGTGCATAAAACAAAACACTGTATATCTAGGGTTTGGTACTATCCATGATTTCAGGCATCCACTGGGGGATAAGGGAGGATTACTGTATCACCTAGTGACTATATTTCAAAACCAACTTGCTCTCACTAAAACAATTTCATCATTTGATATATTGATAAACAAGTCAATTTATTATAAAATATTTTATTTCATTAATTACAAGACATAATTTTAACTAGCTAAGATGAGAATACATCTTGCAATAAGTGATAAGAAAGCATCATGCCATAGCTTAATTGGCAATGTTTTTCTTTCTAAATGATACAAAAAGTAATGATGAATCTTATAATCAATGGTGTCTTGGATGTGATGACACTTGATACTATAATTGACTGTTATAGGTCTTTGTTTCCCCTAAAGAGTTCATTTAAGTCAAATATCTATTGGTCCACATCTTTTGAGAACACTAGGTTTGGTTTAAAGATTCCCTTTTGTAAAGTGAAGTTTCTTTTGGTGATGTTAATTACTCCCTACTGTGTCTATTTTGTAACATCAGATTTTTGTTAATGTATTTCTTAACTCAGAGCACCCTTACGTTAACAGCTCCATTCACTGGTCATTTTTACTCTTCTTTTCGTATGGAAAAAAAAAAAAAAAAAAAAACAGTGTCAGTGTCATTTAGATATTAGTAATTTATTTTTAAGATTTAGAAGAACTCTTATGTTTCATTCAAAGCAAAAACAATCTGATATTAAGAACCTGCAATTCTTATGCGTGAAGCTGTTTACATTAATCTCAATAATTCAGTTATGACTCTTGCTCTAAATCTCTCTGGTATGTTTCTACTCTGATTTAGTGCCTTGTTTAAAGATTAATGTTACAGAATAATTTATAGCAGCTTCACAGATGGTATTTGAATCTTTGTAAATGGGCTTTGGAATCCTAGGCACAACTCCATGGAATCTTAGGTTAACATCAATGTAAATGTTGAAGTTAAAACAGCTCTAAAAGGTCATGAGAGAAATGTCATTATCCCTTTCTTAAAACCATAAATTTTGAGGGGATTTCATGGGCCAAGTATTTTTACTTCACTAGCATTGATAAGGTATAACTAGCTCCTAGTATGTGACATCACCAGCCACTGTTTGTTGAAAATAAACATTAAAAAAATAAAACAAATTACCTGTTTTAAACCATTCTAAAGTTCTAGTTACAGGAGAAGTAACTGTTCCTATTTTTACAGCTTCCTTTATGAAATGCTTTATAGAATCCACAAACACAAGTTGCTTTTAGTGTCTTTGCTTTGATGTCTATAAAAGACCCATTCAAAACTAGAGGTAGGTGTTCCTAATGTGCACAACAGAATTTGGCTGAAGTCATTTGAAGCTATTAGAGATAACCTTTCTCTACATGTCTTTTGGGAGAAAAACTGGTGCCAACAATACCAGTTAAGCTGTAATTAGTGTAACTAACAACTAATATGAAAGAGCAGACTAGAGGTCACTCTTAAGAATTTAAAGGTATTAACAGGTTAAGGTTGTAGGGCATCCTATCCCCCAGCTTAATCTGTTGCCTTAGCTGGTGAGATTTGTTGAAGTCATCAGTGCCCTCTAACCTTGAGGTGTTGCTCTCTCAGAATTTGTTGGTCCCGTGCCAAGTTCCTCCTTCCTGTCTACTGAGATGGCTTTGGGAATGGCAAATTCATTTTAAAGTTCTTGTCACAAATGACTACAGATTTTTAACCTCTAAATGTGAATGAAAGATTATGGTTTAATTTGCTTTAATATTCTTGTCTTGCCAACCTCAGACTACATTGAAATTGTCATTTTACTGCATTATAGAATATGATTTGTTGAGAACATTTAACATGTATTATAAGAGGAACGCTTAAAATCTAACTATTAAATCAGATGTTGTGTAACTGATTCTAATACATGCTGAATGTTCCAGTTTTTATGGGCTACTTCTTCAAATTTAATTGCCCACCAGTGGCTTTTGTTTATGTTTACAGTCAGTTCTAATGCAGTTAAAGGACAAGAATGTAACAGAGGAATAGCCTCGCTTCCATGAGGTGTAGTTAACCTCTTTCTTCTAGTGTCTGGCTTTGGCTTCCTCTTCTTATGTGATACCAACACATAAACAAGAGGAATGCCCCAGAACTTTAATCATTCTTTTTCTTTTCCCATTAAAGTAATATATGTAAGGTTGTTCCTGTAGTTAGTTTCTACCTAGAAAAGCTAGAAAGTTTTTTTTTTTCTTTTAAAGCAGCAAGATAGCACTATTGAGAAAAAGTCAAAAGGAAACTTTTTCCCTTTCAACTTTTTGTTTTGCAGTCTTAATCTCAGGCTGTCATTATTATGATACACATTATAGATTTTTTTAAAGTACACATTATTTACTGTGCATAAAGTAAGTCGGCGTAGGTCCCAATAACTAAACGAAGTTTTAAGATGAGAAGGATCAAACCATACAACCCCAAAGAAAAGAATATTTTAAATTCAGATGATCTAGGTCACTGAACACTCATTAAGGACACATTTAAATACTTTAAGAGCACAGACTTTAAATCCGTAGTTCTTATTTAAGTACCCAAAGAGCACAGACTTTAAATCCGTAGTTCTTATTTAAGTACCCAAAGAAATAATAACGATGTATTCTTCCCATGAATCCTCCGCCTTCATGTTTTATACACACACCACTGGTGGCTCATAGGTAAACTATTTTTTATTTTAATAGTTATTTGTTTATTCTAATATGTATCAGAATAACAGAAAACCCATTTAGTGGATGTTATTGTTTGGGACTAGGCAAATAGAGAAAGTGAGTTGAGGTAAAGGAAATGCTAGGTATTTTAGTAGTGCTGGTAATTTGTGCATATAGCAAAATACATAAAAGTGTTGCACAAATTAATAGGGAAACAATGCTCTATTGAAACATGAAATTTCCATAATTTTTCTTCTATCCAAGAACTCACAAGGTGCTTTTATCCCTTCATTTCTTCATATTACCTATTTATTGCGGTTTATTTAATTCATGTGTATACTTGGCAGTTTGATCTCTTGTTTCCAGAACAGGCCATCTTCTTTGGACTTTGGTCTTGGATTAGATGATGTCTAAGGCTCCTTCCTGTGAATTTTTAACTTCCTGTGGCAAGATTATTAGTCCTCAGCTAGTTAAGTTCCTCAACGTTGGGAACCACAGCTATATAACTTGATCTGAGCAGTACCTAGCATGATAACAAACCCAAATAATTATTAATGTGTGTCCTTATTGATTGATTCACATGATCTAATAACAAAATTAAGCATGTTCCTACATGTCCATGTACTTGCCTCAAACTAACAAATATGTTAATTCGTGCATCAATACTTTAAAACTTTTTTAAAAAGGAAGAGACTAATGCTACACTTAAAGTTCACACAGACACCAATCTTTTTTCATGCTAGGATTTCCTGAGCAAAGACACCAAGCACAGTGTTGGAAAGCCTTATTTTTTGCCCCTTCCATACTATCTTATGATTAACTATTGAGAGTAAGACATCAAAGCTGAACTGACTTCAAAGCCTGTAACACTTACAGTTTCCAGCTATTACTGTAACCAGCCACTTCACCCGGACAGCAATTCATCTTACAGAGCTGCCTCGCTAGGTTCCACCCCTCTGCTTCCTGCCTTCCCCCTTTGCAAACCTATCAAATTAAAAACTACCCTTTCAATGAAACTTAAACCAGTTGAGAGAATTAGCCTGTTTCCTTAATCTTAAGATTATACTATTTAACTATATTATTCATTTATTCACTTTTTTCAAAATTGTACCTTTCACAACAAGGCTTTGGGGTATGTTGACATTAAATATAATGTTTTTCAACCATTTTATTTCAGAAGCAGAATATACACGTGAAGGTGAGTATACACCTACCACTTTAGTTAGGCATCACGCAATGAAAAAGAAAACAATGAGTCTGGCACTTAATTTGACTTTTAACAAAGTAAAAATGAGGAAAACCAAAACACAGATTACTCATCATAAATGCCTGAAATGTGATTACTTTTTAAGCAAGAGAAATAAAGTCTCATGGGTATATAGTTTCCTTGCTCTGTGAAAGTTAATATATTAGCGTGCGAGCTTGTCTTAGACTTTTAACCAACTCACTACCTTATCACAAGCTACTAACATCTTATGCAGACCAGTTTCTTGGAAAACTGTAGAACTAGTATCACTTGAAGATTTTCATTTTTTCTCTTAATAGTCCAGTTGAGGCCGGGCGCGGAGGCTCAAGCCTGTAATCCCAGCACTTTGGGAGGCCGAGACGGGCGGATCACGAGGTCAGGAGATCGAGACCATCCTGGCTAACACGGTGAAACCCCGTCTCTACTAAAAAAAAAAAAATACAAAAAAATAGCCGGGCGAGGTGGCGCCTGTAGTCCCAGCTACTCGGGAGGCTGAGGCAGGAGAATGGCGGGAACCCGGGAGGCGGAGCTTGCAGTGAGCCGAGATCCGGCCACTGCACTCCAGCCTGGGCGATAGAGCGAGACTCCGTCTCAAAAAAAAAAAAAAAAATAGTCCAGTTGAAATTTTTATATTATTGAATTATTTGGCACAGTTGGTGGTAAATGTTCAATACCACTGGGGGAAAGCATCTCTTGAGAGTGAATAAATAGCATCCAGATCTTAAAGATATGGTACCGAAAGAACTCACAGAAGACTTAATGATTTAGCTGATCTTAACCCTGAACTATAGATGAGGTTCTAAATAGACATTATGACAAAGGCTTTGATTGTGGATTATGGAAACTAAAGAGGCTCAATATAATTATTGAATTGTTTTAAGAAATGGAATGGACTGCATTGTAAACTGACGAGCTTTCCATCTTTTCAAGCAGTCAAATGAAGTCATAATAACCACTTTTCACGAATTTGATAAAGGGAATTTTTACATTGGATAGATTAGAATAAAGCATCTTTAATATCTACTTCAATTCTAGGGTTCTATGTTTCTAAAATTAAAGGATATGAGGAAACAGAATTGAAGATTAAGCGATAGCTGTTGACTGCAGTCCAGTAATTAGATGGGTTTTGCAAAGAATTCATAAACGGGTATTCTGACAGGATTTGAAAAGGAAACGGCATGATGGCCTGACTAGATAAGGGAAAACAGCAAAATTGATGCACATCTCTTTTGGTGCTAAAGATTGGAAGAGGAGGAACCTACTCTGAAGTGCTCAGGAAAGTAAGCATAAGGAAAATGAGAAAAGAAGCTCAACGAATTTTCGGAGTGCTGAAATAGAAACCAAAGGATTTTCTATCTGTGTTACTTAAAGGAAGCAAACCAAACAGGTAGGAAAAACGAGATGCTAAAATTTTAGGTTTTGGAGATAGATAGTAGATGGATATTTGGAAATGTTCAGTTTGACTTAAGCAATTTCCACAAGGAAATAATGTGATCACAGCAGCTTGTAAGCAAGAGAGCCTCGCACACATGTTTTAACAGGCAGATAAGAAAGGGAGAATCAGATAATCATCACCTTGAGATGTGGTGAAAAAGTGCATGGAAGATATAATAGTAAAAATAGAGGGAATATGCTGACTGGGAGTGGTAGAAATGTTATCTGTGGCAAATTTAATTGATTGTTCTCCCCAGTTCTGTTTTGAGGAGCATAATAATTGCAGAGGACTAAAAAAACACATGGTGAGTGCAAAAAGATGAGAATCACTAACCTATATGTGGCTTTGGGCCAGTTGAACTTCTCTGGATCTGTAATCTTTTAAATATTACATGGTTAGGTAGATGGTTTCTATACTTTGCAGCTCTAAGATTCTTTTCTAATGCCTTAATGCAGGCAGAATTAAATAAGCACTCTATAGCCTAGGAGCTCAAACAGATAAATGTTTCAGCTTGTAACAGCTGGTTTATTTTGGCCTACAGACCACAGCCATGGTAGGAAACTCAGGATAATTTTATGAAGGTTTTGACATTTTAAGGAATATAAAAGTTATGGAGAAATCTCCTGTGTGGGCAGGCAAGAAGTGAGGATACCCAGTGATGCTGCAAAAATGAAGGAGTGCTAGAAAAAGTTAAGATGAGCCCCACCCATTGAGTTTAAAGAAATGATAGGATGTCTACAGAAGACATCCAAGAGAGAACTGTCAGTGTTGCCTAAAGAATGGAAATCAGGCGTCTGCATCAGAAGTGAATCAGTAGGTTTGATTTATTGGCAGTAAAGTGATAGGGAAATCTCATAAATAGATGGTTTCCAGTGAAATAGGAAGAGATACTACCAAAGAACCTTTAGAGAGATGAGAAAAAAGCTAGGAAACAATAAATAAATAAAGGTAGAAAAATAATTTATATCGCCATTTAGCCAAAAATCAGTAATTAAGAAACCACTCCTTAGAAGTAAAATGGACAGACGTTGTTGTTGTTGTTGTTGTTGTTGTCATCGTCGTCGTCGACGTTGTTGGGACAATTAGGTATTTTTCAGAAGTGTTAAGTCTTTCATTTCCTGGGAATAAATTATATATTAGGGCCTTACAAGTAACTGGGGATTATATATGACTGTTAATGTAGTTGCAGACATTACAGAGTCAACTTTAACATACATTAAATTAGGATTTGTATGCCTTAATATATTTTTTTCTCCAAGTTCTGTTATTCTGAGTTTTGTATATAAAAAACTTCCTATCACTATTCTGAGCCATACTCTTTTTTGTTGTTGTTGTTGAGACGGAGTCTCACTGTTGCCCAGGCTGGAATGCAGTGACACAATCTCGGCTCACTGCAAGCTCTGCCTCCCGGGTTCACGCCATTCTCCTGCCTCAACCTCCCGAGTAGCTGGGACTACAGGCACCCGCCACCATGCCCAACTAATTTTGTTTTGTATTTTTAGTAGAGACGGGGTTTCACCATATTACTGAGGATAGTCTCGATCTCCTGACCTTGTGATCCGCCTGCTTTGGCCTCCCAAAGTGCTGGGATTACAGGCGTGAGCCACCGCACATACTCTATTTTGAAATAAGAATATTGGCTAGGAGTGGTGGCTCACGCCTGTAATCCCAGCACCTGGGAGGCCGAGGTGGGTGGATCACAAGGTCAGGAGTTCGAGACCAGCCTGACCAACATGGTGAAACCCCATCTCTACTAAAAATACAAAACTTAGCCGAGCATGGTAGCGTGCACCTGTAATCCCAGCTACTCAGGAGGCTGAGGCAGGAGAATTGCTTGAACCCCACAGGTGGAGGTTGAAGTTAGCCGAGATCATGCCATTGCACTCCAGCCTGTGCCACAGCCTGTGTGACAGCCTGAGACTCAGTCTCAAAAAAAAAAAAAAAAAAAAAGAATATGAATTATACAGAAATGATCATTTATAGCAACATTAATATCAGGAATTTATGCCTATTCTTTTTTAAATGGTGCCTTAATCTATGAGTGAAATTCGTCTTATAAATATGACACATTAATAGAAAGTTAGGAACAAATGCACTTCTCTGAGTATGTTTTATATCACAGTGTATACCTTCCATACTCATCAGTGACATACTTTTTTCAGCTGTCATTAATCCATTTACCTCTGGTTATTGGAATGAAGAGAAATTACCAAAGAATTTTTCACAAGTGTAAATAAATTCCTCTGTGTATGTGTATTGTTGCACTTTTCTCTTTTCTATGTATATGGTCCTTCTCATTTTCTATGTATAAGGCCCTTTTAAAGATTCCAAAGCCAATTCTTCCTTTACTTAAAAAAAAAAAAAAAGAAGAAGAAGAAGAAGCAACTGTGGCAACAGTTCTGAATAGTTTGGCTGAACTCCAACTTTCTGGTTGTTTTGCCACACTTAGTTCCACATCGCTGAGTTGAGAAGGCAGAAGTGACACCGCTCTGTGCTGACCTATTGGTCATGACCACTCCTACCTCATTCTCAGCATTTTCATACTAATCTACTTCCACACATAATGTACTTCTGCAGCAGTAAACGACGATGTAAAATCTAGAATCAATTAACCAATGCAGTAGCTCGGGATCCACTGGGATTTTCTTCTTTGTGTTATAATTTAAAGCATTTGCTTAGTAGATACCATCTCATCATATATTTCCCATGTGAAAAGAGAAATTAGAAAAAAAAGTCTCCAAAATCTAAATTAAATATGTACAACAAAGTATTATCATAAATAGTATACATTTCTTTGATCTAAAGAATATACAGTACTTCAGCCTTCATCAAGAAAAAAAATATGCCTCTGAATGGCTGATTATACTCTGCACATTGAATCAGAATGTCAGAATCTTCTAAATAAATTGTTATTATGAAATAAGGCAGAACTTCAACTCTGAATTTATATAATTCATTCCATTGTAGATTTTTTTCAATTGAAGAATACATTTCTCAGCCATAAATTGTACTGAGTATGAACGGCAGAGTCATTTGAGCTTTATTGAAAATATAGGAGAATATCATGTTTCCTGTCCTTTTGTTAAACTTGGCATATTGATTTTTTTTTTTTTTTTTTTTTTTTTTTGCACAGCTTATAGTACAGAAATGTGATATACAGCTATGGCAAGACAAACTAACCACATGTGAATTTGTTAAGTACTGCTGGATTAGCAGAAATTGTCTGACTGTGCAAATAGCAAGATTTGACTTTTCCAGGAACTCTTTATGACTTAATCAATTAAAATAACAAGTTTTGATTTTATTGCTCAGAATGAATCATTAGTAAAACTCATTTTCTCTTGATCACTCATTTGTAGGATGTTTACATTCATTTTGCTTCTGTATTTCAAGCAAAGTAATAAATATGTAGAATTGAATCAAAAGTTCAAAGTCAAATATAGGAAGATAAAGATGTAATAAATGTTATCTCTTAATAGTAGTTTATAAATTTTGCTGAGAAGAATATTCTAGATTTTTATTTAAATTTGCCATTGCTATTCTTTCTCATTCTCTTTGGTGTTCATGATTTTGTTTTCTTTAGACTCAAAGGTAACAAGATTTATACTTGGCTAATACATCTTTCTGCATTTAAATATAGAACCTTGTAGAGGGTTTCTGAAGTAGGACTAGTTTGCTCTTCTCTTCACCGTATTAAACCTCCTTCTTAAATACATCTATTATATAGTTTACCTTGCCCAGCTTCAAAGAGTAGAGATGGAGAAAGGATGAGCTATCACTCAGCAGAGACGGTTCCCATGGTTTCTTAGAAATGCTAATGTGTTACCTATCATGTTTATAAAGTTCTCTGAAGCAGATAAGCCATTGTGTGGTTTTCTGCAAAACAAAACTGACAGTCTGTCTAAAGCTAGAAAGTGCCCATAATATTAGGTACACGTGATAATGTTGTCACCTGCCTTTTGTGAAATACTTTCTTTAAAAAATCTGTGTCTCTAAATGTAAATTTCTTTTCTAACAAGCATTTTTTTTTTCAAAATTTTTTCTACATGTTCTCATTTCTTTTAAAGAAGTGGACATCTTAGGAAATTGCATGCCAAATTTATTAGGAACAAGTCTTTCAAAATTATCTGGTAAAAGCATAAAGCATGAGTTGTTTCCCTAATAAAAAAAAAAAAAGTCGGGGGGGAAGGATCACTGCAAAGAAGAAAGTGCCACTGGTTTGTGTTAGGTGACACTGTGCCCTGCTTGTCTAATTTGATTACACAGAGCCCCTGAAGCCTCAGGCAAAGCTGATTTTAGCTATAATCAGCTTCTTAACCTTTTGAGAACTAACGTAAACACTACCTACCAGTGGTTAATTATGGTGCTCTGCTACATGCTACAAAGTGCAAAGGTAAAAGTGTAGAACTACAGTAACACATGTTATGACAAAAAATTTAACAAGATGACTTAAGGGGACTGCATCAGAATGCAGTTGTGTATTTGTAATAAATTTTAAAAATTAATAGAGACTTAAAGGTGCTTTAAAAATATTTAGCTATAGTTTTTGCTTAAGTTCTATCCGTAAGTGCTACTCACTACTTTTTCCCGTTTGCTGTCCTCACATTTGTACTTTTCTCTGAAATCCTCTTTTGATTATATATACATTTTAGAAATACAAGTGTATTTATAGATTTCTTTCACAAAATTTATTGTAATGTACATATAAGTAGAGTAAAATCCTCTTGTTTCACTTTTATAGATAATAAAAGTTAATTAAGGGAGGAATGAATTTCTTTATAATTAAATGGAATATTGTGGTTATACAGGCAAGAACCTAAATTTTTTATTTAAAACAGGAATTCTTGATGCAGGAATCTGATGTGCCATATGGGAAATTAATATGTAAGATGATTTTACTGTCTATAGTTGGTGTAACTCTGGTGTGGTGATATGACTAATGGGGTAAAGCACCATAAAGATTGAATAATGTACTTACCAAGACTAGATCTTCAAAGTCATATTTATTGGGAAAACTCCAATAGGAATATTCTCCTGAGTAAGAGTTGCAGGTGACCAGGAGACTATATGGAGCCATAAGCCACAGCCCTTATTGGTGGGTCTCAGTAGCAGCAATTTTACCTGAAATTTCATGCCTCGTAAAAATTCTGAAGGGTAGAATCTTAATGCTATCCAGTGACACACATTAGAAACAGTCACCCTGTGTAGAATTAACTTAAAATGAGGGGAAGGAGAAGGTTCAAACTAAAAATCATCTATAATTTTTTTAATCTAAGGTCACTTTCTAATAAGTAATGTGAATATGTGATTATGCAGTGTAGTTCATCTGTGCTTACTGTGAGCTTAAAACTTGCATGTAAAGGAATGGATTTGTAGAGGGGAGCCTTTCAGAGTTTTTGAAGTGTTGGGAAGCACGAGCTTGCACCTGGCAGCACCACCAGCCCATTTGGCCAGACTTGGTCATGTGGCAGATAAAGCTGACCTTGTTAATAAATAACTTAAACTAATTAACATAAATGCCACCTAAAAGGAGTTCAGATGCATTTAGTAGCCACATATAATACTATGGGATAAATGAAGCCAGATATCAAATAACTGGACATCTTTAGCCCCTTGCAGAAATGTTTTAACGAATTGTATTTATGTTTTGTAATCAGCTTGTTAAAAGAAAATTATGTGAAACTGCATGTTACAGATGTTACAGATATCTTTTAGACAAAGTGCTTTTTATTTTGTGGCACATATTACAAAAAATATATTTTTCCAGCATCCTGGAATAGTTGCAGGGAACTGCAAAAGGCTGGAGGCCACAGGCACAGGGCTTTAGCTGCCCTAGTCCTGTTGCCACTGAGGGCTGAGGATCACTATCTCCGCACCGCTGTAAACCATTCAGGGCTCACCATGGGGAGAGGGCTGCTATTTTAAAGGAAGTAGTTCCCTATATTTCATGAGGTCCTCTCTTAGGAGAACCCACAGGAGAAATCTTCCTTAGAATTCAATGCTTCACCAGTTGTTTCTTTTTATCTTATGACAATGAAAATTTTATAGTATGTTTTTCCAGTGAGAGTGTAGATATATCTTCAATATACTGATTCCCTTTCTTTGGGGCATATACCTAGCAGTGGGATTGCTAGATCATATGGTAGCTCTATTTTTAGTTTTTTGGGAACCTCCACAGTGGTTGTACTATTTTACATTCCCACCAACAATGTACAAGGGTTTCCCTTTCTCTACATCCTTGCCGAAATTCATTATTGTCTGTCTTTTGGATATGAATCATTTTAACTGGAGTAAGATATCTCATTGTAATTTTGGTTTGCATTTCTCTGATGATTAGTGATGTTGAACATTTTTTCATGTACCTGTTGGCCATCTGTATGTCTTCTTTTGTGAAATGTCTATTCAGATCTTTTGCACATTTTTAAATTGGATATTAGATTTTTTTTTTCCTTTTGAGTTGTTTGAGCTCCTTATATGTTCTGTTTATTAATCTCTTGTCAGATGGGCAGTTTGCAGATATTTTCTCCCATTCTGGGCATTGTCACTTTGTTGATTGTTTTCTTATCTGTGCAGTATCTTTTAAACTTGATCTGATACCATTTGTCCATTTTTGCTTTGATTGCCTGAATTTTTGAGTTATTGCTCAAGAAATCTTTTCCTAGTTAAATGTCCCAGAGAGTTTCCCCAATGTTTTCTTTTTGTAGGCTCATAGTTTTGGGTCTTAGATTTAAATCTTTAATCCATTTTGATTTGATTTTTGTATATGGTGACAGATAAGGGTCTAGTTTCATTCTTCTGCATGTGGACTTCGTTTTCCCAGCACCATTTATTGAGGAGACTGTCCTTTTCCCAGTGTATGTTCTTGGCACCTTTGTTGAAAATGAGTTCAATGTAGATGTATGGGTTTATTTCTGGGTTCTCTACCCTGTTCCATTGGTCTATGTGTCTGTTTTTATGCCAGTACCATGTTGTTTTGGTTACTATAGCTCTGTAGTATAATTTGAAGTCAGGTAATGTGATTCCCTCAGTTTGGTTTTTTTGCTCTGGATGGCTTTGGCTATTCTGTGTCTTTTGTGGTTCAATATAAATTTTAGGATTATTTCCTCTATTTCTTGAGTGGAATTCTTTTCTTAATTTCAATTTTGAATTATTTATTGCTAGTTTGAGAATTAAAATTGATTTTTACATATTGATTCTGTATTTGTGACCTAGCTAAAACTTGTTTATTCATTCTAGATTTATTTTAATATAATATTTAGGATTTTCTACATACAAGACCATGCCAACTATGATTTAAAAACCATGTATATCTTCCTTCCTAACATATATGCCCTTAAGTTCTTTTCTTGCCTTACTGTACTGGCTGCAACCTCATGTACAATATTGAACAGGAGTAATGAGAGCAACTGTAGATTCTGATTCATTTGCCTTGAGGATCTTTGTTGTTGCTTCTGGTCTTTCGTTTTCTTATGTTTTTAGAAACTTGACTTAATCTGCAGACTCTGTCCCCTCTTCAAAATGTAGATGTTGATAGTTCGGTGGGTTGTTTTTGTTTGTTTGTTTGTTTGTTTGTTTGTTTTCAATTTTAATTTTATGTTAGGCCAGCTCCTAGATAATGACTTCTTTGCCTACATAGCTTAATGGTCAGAGTTTTTGTTCAATCACCCCAAGCTAGTAAGGCTCTGTGGGTGGATCCGTGTTTGAGTCACAGAGTGTAGTCAAAGTTGCCAAGTCTGCCTTAGCTTTCCTTCTCTACCAGGCTATCCTGGGACTTCTGTCCCAGCGCTCATCCTCTCCGTCAGCTAGGAATGTGCGGGAGTTCATCTAGTCTCTCAGCCGCTCACTCATTTCCAGGATCTCCCTGTTGAATTTCTAGCTAGTCTACTGGTCTACCACTCGCCCCAAGCAAGACTACAACCTCAGACTAGCAAGGCCGGGGTTTTTGTGGTTGGTTTTCCACCGAATTTGCTTTACTTGAGGATAATATGATTGGGCATGGGTTTCTCTCCTTCTACTGTAAATCAAATCAGCCCCTTCTACTAGGGAAGCTGCAGGTTTTCACAGCCAGTCATGCTCTGGAAGCACTGCTCTGCTACCAAGCTACTCGCCACAGATTGCCACTGACCTTACCTGTAACACAGCAGATTTCCTTGAATAAACATTTCTCAGTTAGTTTTTTGCTTTTGGTTGATTTCTGGAGTGCTGAAATGGTTGTACTTGACAATTTTGCCACCTTTTTAGTTGTTCAGGGGAAGAGGATTTGCCAACTTCTTCACTTGCCATCTTCGGAAGTCCTGTCTGGGTTCATTTTTGTACATCCCCAAACCCTTTATGGAACAAGATGAAACAGCAAACAAATAAGATAAAATAGAAAAGTAACTGAGAGTAAAGGAAACATAAAAATAGGAAAATAAATTTTTTATGGAGTAACAATAATTTTTAACTCTGACAGATGTTCCCAGTGTGTGTAGGAATAGAAGTTCTCTTCATATTACAATAGAGTTTTACCTCATCAGAAATTTTTTTTAAAAAATTCAAATTACCCTTGGCAACTTGTCATTGAGATGTGAAATTGGGCGGGGGGAGATATGTATGTGACCCCCCCAAAAAAAATAGAACCAGTTGGATCAAAATGCTACCCTAGGATCCTTTTTGTTTCATTTTATTTTGTTTTCTCCCAAAGGTCAGATCCCAAAATTTGTACAACTTTAGGCTGTAGGAATGCTTTCAAAAATGTGCGGTGGTAAAACTGCCAGATTGAAGGTTTCTTAAGTGCTACTGTCCAAAATCACCAGGCATGCTTGAAACTAGTAATTCTTGTCAGAATATACACTCTCAGTGTGTGACTTTTATCTGCAGGTGGCAGAGCATATGTTTTAGCACCAAAAAGTGTAAGGTGGCAGAGGGAGGATATTTAATGTGTTGTAACCTATTTTTATTTTTATTTTTTTTTCTTATAGCTGCTTAGTTCAGGTCAAAAGCAGACTAACTAAAATGTTTGCAGATCTTAAGGGCTATATTTAAATTAAGGGAAAAAAATATTCCAAATAAAGTTGTGTCATTTGTTTTTATTTAACATATGAATCAAAGTTATTGAACCCATATTTTCCCATAAAAGAAAAATACATTGGTACGTTATGTAACTGAACTGTAGGGAGTGGGCTCGTCTCTTTAAATACATTTTCTGGTTAAATTCTAGTTACCCTTTAAATACTACAGTCACCTTAGTTTTATTCCGTATTATAACAATCAATTTTTCTAATTTAGGAAATAGCTATGTGTGTGTGGCTAGCAATTACATATGATTAGCAAATATCACTTAGTATTTTCTGACTGATGTAGCTCTTACTACATGATTCAGTCATCATTTTCTGCACTAATCATAATCAGACTTTAGCAGAAGGGCAGGAGTGGAAATTCAAACCCCAACTGATTGGTGACATGGAGGAATGCAAGCCCAGTGTTGTCAGATTTCCCAGTTTTCCCAAAGAAATCAAAAGTCTGAATATTTATTTCAGATTTCTATAATTTTAACTGTTGCAACTAATTAAAAATTTTTAAACTATTGAAGAGGTCAAATAAAATGGCAGCCATTTGTATCAGGCCCATAGGCTACCAGTTTGCCTGTTCTGATGACACCCTCTGGCTGATCTCTTATTGTGTAACTCTTGCTCATTAAAGAATGTATAAATATGCTCCTGAAATGGTTGTCTTTACTGTGTTACCGTGGAGTTCTGAGGTAATGTGTTTTATTGGAAAATGCACTGAACTAGATAGACATCCAACAACCTTGATTCTGAAGCTAAAAATATTTCTTAAGCCTTTCCTGTATTAACTAGGCCCTGGTATAAGCACTTGTATGTATTAACTCATTTAATTATAGCTTTAGTTTTGCTTCTTAAAAGTTTTATACTGTGAAGTCAATCATTTAACTTCTGTGGGTCTGTTTCATCACTTGAAAAATTATAGGATTGGAAATACATATATATGTGTGTGTATACATATATGAGGTTAGATTCAGTGGAACAAAAATAGTCAACTAGACTATGGTTTTAATTTCTATGAATTTATAGCATCTTATTTTATGTTAACACAATAAAAGTATATATAATCTGCAATTTATTTTCTTTTTTTTTTCAAGACAGAGTCTTGCCCTGTCACCCAGGCTGGAGTGCAATGGCACAATCTTGACTCACTGCAACCTCTGCCTCCCGGATTCAAGTGATTCTCCTGCCTCAGCTTCCCAAGTAGCTAGGATTACAGGCACGCACCTCCATGCCCAGCTAATTTTTGTATTCTTAGTAGAGACGGGGTTTCACCATGTCGGCCAGGCCGGTCTCGAACTCCTGACCTCATGATCCACCCACCTCAGCCTCCCAAAGTGCTGGGATTACAGGCGTGAGCCACCATGCCCAGCCCTCTGCAATTTATTTTCTTTAACCAA
This sequence comes from Theropithecus gelada, assembly GCF_003255815.1. Taxonomy (NCBI): domain Eukaryota; kingdom Metazoa; phylum Chordata; class Mammalia; order Primates; family Cercopithecidae; genus Theropithecus; species Theropithecus gelada. The sequence goes on along the minus strand of NC_037673.1, from coordinate 89,184,600 downwards.
TATCGTACTATGAAGATTTAAATTAAGTTGAGAAAGAATTTTAGTATCTACCTACCATGGGGTAAAAAAATCCTAGACCCTGTCCTGGAGGACCTTATGATGTCATTGAGGCAATGTAGCATGCAGATAAAATGCATTGCTCCTCAGCTTTATTGGGCCATAATTGACAAATAAAAATTGTAAAAATTCAAGGTATACAACATGATGAGTGACATGTATATACCTTGTGAAATGATTACCACAATCAGTCCATATTAATTCCATTACATAGTTACCATTTGTGTGTGTGGTAGGGTGGGGGTGGGTGGTAGGAACACTTACCATCTACTTTCTTAGCAAACTTCAAATATATAATACAGTATTTTACTACATTCACCATGGTGTATATTAGATCCCCAGAACTAATAAATCTTATACCTGAAACTTTATATCCTTTAAATTTAAATTTCAAATTAGAGCAGAAAATAGGTACCCAGATGAGACAGGGTTACATGCAATTGCTTTAACTATTCCAAGGCTAACGGAATAAATGTGTATATATATATGTATGGTGTGTTTATGGAAGACAGGACTTGGAAAAAAGAAGATGAATTGGAAGGTGCAGAGCGGGGGTCCCCAACCCAGAGGCCATGGACCAGTACTGGTCCCTGGCCTGTTAGGAACTAGGTCACACAGCAGGAGGTGAGCAGTGAGCAGTGAGCCAGCATTACCGCCTGAGCTCCGCCTCCCGTCAGATCAGCAGAGGCATTAGATTCTCATAGGAGCCGAATCCTGCTGTGAACTCCACATGCGAAGGATCTAGGCTGAGCTTCTTATGAGAATCTAACGCATGATGATCTGAGGTGGAACAGTTTCATCCTGAAACCATCCCCCACTCCCTGTGCGTGGAAAAATTGTCTTCCACAAAACCGGTCCCTGGTGCCAAAAAGGTTGGGGACTGCTGATGTAGGGGACCCTTCAAGGTGAAACAATAACTCAAAGTCAGACATGAGACTGTTATCATAGCAAAGAAATAGAAAACATGTCGCCTTCCTAGAGCTTATAGTATAGTGAGGAATTTTACAGAAAAGTCAAGATAATTATAGTGCCTTTTTAAAACTTTTATGAAGGTGGATGACTATAATTTTAAAAATGTATCCCAATATGACTCTTGTGACTTTGGCATTAAATTCAAATTCATGAGGTGTAGTTGTTAAATTATTTTTGTTTGTAGCTCTCAAATGATTCAGAGGAAAAAAAAATACATGTACAGGGAATGAAAGAGATGAAACGAATGTGGCAAAATGTTAACAATTATTGAATCTATAGGAAAGGCATATGGGCATTCATAGCACTACTGAAATTCTTATCCATTTAAACATTTTTACAATAAAAATTGAGAAAAAGAGTAAATGGGTAGAGAAGAGATTAAAGTAAAAGTCTTCCAAATAATTAAAAGATCAACAAAGAAATTTAGAAAATACTGGCCGAGTGTGGTGGCTCATGCCTGTAATCCCAGCACTTTGGGAGGCCAAGGCGGGTGGATCATCTGAGGTCAGGAGTACAAGACCAGCCTGGCCAACATAGCAAAACCCCTTCTCTACTAAAAATACAAAAATTAGCCAGGCGTGGGGGCAGGCATCTGTAATTCCAGCTATTTGGGAGGCTGAGGCAGGAGAATTTCTCGAACCCAGGAGGCAGAGGTTGCAGTGAGCCAAAATCACACCACTGCACTCCAGCCTGGGTGACAGAGTGAGACTCCATCTCAAAAAAAAAGGAAAATAACAAAAAATTAGCGTAGCTAGATTACTAACCAGAGAAATGAGACATTTATACCCTTAAATACTTACTTTAAAAGAATAAATGCTAAAAAGTATTGCATTTTTAAAATAAAAAAATTGAGTGTAGTATTAAAAATTAAGTGTAACATAATGGTAATGGTGCAAATACGTAATTAGATGCCTTATGAATATTTGGTAAACTTACTTCATTTCAGACTTCCCCAATCTTTGCAAGTAGATCTTACATTGTATTATGTAGGCGAGAAAACCTGGCTGCTTTTGGACGTCATGAAAAGTAAATACAAAAGAGTAAATCCTTTATTTTTTGCCAATTTAATCCTTACATTTCAGTAAAATTTTGTTGACAACACTTCTAAAGCAAAACAAAGTTGTTCAGCCTCCCAGTGAATTCTGGGCAAAGAAAGTTTATTTTCCCATTTTTCCTTGTCTCGTTTTGTCAGATTTATAAACACTGTATAGACTTATGAGAATATTCATAACTATCCAGATGATTAATTTCCCACTTCAATGAGGCAGAGCCTAATCAAACACACGTAGATATATTATGAGTTTAAAAAAGAGCTCTTATGATCATATCCAGTGTTTAATTTCAGTAGAAATTGGTTTCATTAGTGTCTTTCTTTACTGGAATCATAATAAATAAAGTGAAAAAGAATCCTGGCTGCTTTTTTTTTTTTTATGAAATCTTGTTCTGCTGCCAGGCTAGAGTGCAGTGGCACAATCTCAGCTCACTGCAACATCCCCCTCCCAGGTTCAAGCAATTCCCCTGCCTCAGCCTCCCAGGTAGCTGGGACTACAGGTATGAGCTACCACACCTGGCTAATTTTTTGTATTTTAGTAGATGGGATTTCACCATGTTGGCCAGGATGGTCTCGATCTCCTGACCTCGTGATCCACCAGCCTCAGCCGCCCAAAGTGCTGGATTACAGACGTGAGCCACCGCGCCGGGCCTCCTGGCCACAGTTTTTATTGAAATACACGTAACATGAAATTCACCATTATAGCCATTTAAAGGCGCACAGTTCAGTAATTTCCAGTATATTCACAGTGTTGTAGCCATCACCACTGTTTAATTCTGGAACATTTTCATCACTCCAAAAAGAAACTTTAGACCCACAAAACAATCACTCACCATTCTCTCCTCCTTTCAGCCCCTGGCAACCACTAATTTGCTTCAATGATTCTGTGCATTTGCTATTCTGAATATTTCATATAAATTGAATCATAGAGTATGTGGCTTTTTGTGGCTAGCTTCTTTCATTTAGCAGAAGCTTCTCAAGACTGAACCATATTGTAGTATGTATCAATTCTTCATTACTTTTTATTGCCAAATAATATTCTATTGTATAGATACACCACATTTAGTTTACTCATTCATCAAATGAAAGACATTTGGCTTGTTTTCACTTTTTGGCTACTACGAATCATGCTGCTGTGAACATTCATGTATAAGGGTTTGTTTGAACATGTGTTTTTAATTTTGTGGGTTCTATACCTATAAGTGGAATTGCTGGGTCATATGGTAATTTTCTGTTTAACTTCTTGAGGAATTATCAATCCGTTTTTCTAGCCATATTTTTAATGTAAGGTTAAAAGGCCAGTTTATGGAAAAAGGACATTATATGTTGAGAACTTCCAATCCCCAAACCCCCATTTAAAAATTTAGCAAGTAATCTCAAATACAATGTTATTTGAGTTCGAATTTCTCTTGGCTTTACTAATCATTGCTCTGCAAGCTTAATTGAGTTTTCAGTGAAGGGCATTTACTCTATGCTCTCTGACCGATAGTTGCTTAATTGAAGTGTATGTGGAGGACTGGTAACCAGGATTTGAGCTTTTGAATACGCATATACAAAGTCTTTATACATGTATATATACACACACATTTTTTTCCAATTTTTGTCTTCAGTTGAAGAGGACAAATGCTTTACCCTACAATTTAGAAGCATAATATCAGGAAGTTTCAGACCTTAATCTGATGTGCCTCTTAAAATAGTTATAAATTAGGGAGGTGTCTTCCAACTTCTCAATAACTATGTTTTAAAATTGCCAGTGTGTCCCTGAAAAAAGATCAACAAATCTCCGTTAGAATATGTGCCGAAATATTTCTCAAGAACTGCTAGCCCTCTATATTTAAAACGTTTGCACCATTAAAATTTCAGGAAGTTTGAGAATTTCTTAAGACATTAAAATATTGGACCTTTTAAAATACTAAATGGATTACATATATGTCTTGAGATTTTGGCCTATGGTTAACTTTCCCCATGGAGCTGAAATATTTTGTGCTTGGAATTAAGCCAAATCTCCCACTTGCATGCATTTAACTTATGTTGCATGCATCCAAGTCCTGGCATTTGAATGGTCTTTTTTCTTTATCTGAATACTTTCTAACTTGAGGGAAAATGATACTTTCCTTTTAAAACTTGCTTCTCTCCTCTCTTTCCCCTCTTCACCCAAAGCAGATGTCTTTATACTATGTACCTACAGTCCTGTGAGGAAAGCAGGCATCTTGATATTTTCCAACACAAGAGGATTGATTGCCCTTGAATACCCCCAAGGCCTGAGGGATTTATGGATGAGTGGGTAGTGAGTTGTATGAACCCTTTGAAATTCTGTATTGAATTGGTAGATTACATACAATTAGTTTATGTGGAGGAGAATCAGAGCTCTTCTCATATTCTCAAAGAGGTAAATAGTCCCCAAAAAGTGAAGATCTGATGGTTCTAGCAGTGACCTGGACAGCAAAGGGTACACACTCCCTGTGGTACCACTAACACATTGGATGGTGTGTGATTAAATCAGGCATGTGTTTCAGTCAGGCTTTCTACTGCAGAGCCAGAGTAATAGCAGTGCTAAGGGAGTAGCAGAGAATCAGTGATGCCAGGGTTACTAGTTTTTCTTGTTTGGGGTTTTCTGTTTGTTTCTTTGTTTTGAGGGGTGGTTTGAGACAGGGTCTCACTCTATCACCGAATTTGGAGTGCAGTGGCATGATCAAGGCTCACTGCAGCCTTGACATCCTGTGCTCAAGCGATCCTCCCCTCTCAGCCACCCAAGTAGCTGGGACTACAGGTGCTTGCCACAAGGCCCAACTAATTTTATTTATTTTTGTTTTGTTTTGTAGAGACAGAGTCTCCCTATGCTTATAGACTAGTCAAGTGATCCTCCCGCCTCAGCCTCTCACAGTACTAGGATCACAGGTGTGAGTTATAAGTTCATTGCAAGTCCACTACATACTTGGGCAGAAATAATAAAAAGAACCATTTTCTCCTGTTGGCATACTGGCCTTTTCCATCATCTCATACTTAACAGTCCTTATTTTTAAAAGTAAAAATAAACCTTTAAGAAAACCTGTCATTCTCTGTAATATTTTGTTGATCTTCCCTCAGATGCACATCCCCTAGCAGGTAACCTTTGCGTTCTTTGAAGCCATTTTGAGTCATCATGCAGTATGATGCCACTTTGAAAGGACTAGCCTAGCTTACTGCCCCTAGACCTTTAATAGCCCCATGAGAGCTCATCCTGAGCTTACCAGCTTTGCAACTCCAGAGCGACAGATAGACATCAGGAGTCTCAGTGAGTGTTCAGACGGAGCTGCTGATAGGGTGCTGTTTTTAATAGCAGATTGAGGGTAGGTGTTTATGAGACTGAAGGTGACTTCCAGGAATGGATTAAGGCATGTGAGAATATTAGGGTACTGAGGGCACCGGACTACTTACAGAAATGGAATAGCCAGATTGTGGGGGCAAGTGGAAGAAAGAAATGGCATCATCCCTGCTCAAAATGTAGCATCACTTGCCACCCTTAGGCCACTGGTACTTGTATAGAGATACCTTCTCTAGTAACTACAGTACATCCTTTAGCGACTTGATCACATCTGTCAGTTCTTTGAAATAGTTTTACCTTCCATTCTGCCTCTTATTGATTCCCAAAAACCATTAGTGATCTCACATAAATATCTAAACACCTTTTCAGTGCACTAAGGAAGAGAAAGCATTAAGTTAGCTATTTTTTTCACAAATGCGTGAAGGTAAAAGGCAATTAACCCTTTTTGCATCCCTACTTTGTAGCATTCACTTTATGTGCATCTTGTTTGCTCCTGACAGCTTATGTTTATAGTGGGTGTTATGATCTTTTTTTACAGATGAGTAAACAGAGGTTCACGTGGTCTGTAAGTGGGAGAGTTGAGATTCTAATCCAGATCTGATAGTTGCAAACCACACTTCTTCCCCGACATCCACCAGAGAGTGGCAGCACCAGAGGCAGTTCCTAAAGGTTTGCCATGGTAGCAGCCTCTGGAAGAGGACCAGGGAATTTGTCTTCAAGCTGTATTTTATACTTACAAATATATTGTATATGTGTTTAGGGTAATTTGGGGAAAGCTGATAAGATTCATGAGGAGGCCGAAGTCCCTGCACATTTGCAAGTTATACCTTGGTACTCTTCCAGAAGGACTCTATGGGAGTGATTGTAGTAGAAATGAAATAAGCAGCTGATAAATGGGTCATTTTTAATTTTCATTTTTTCTTTAAACTATCGATCTTTTTATTCCAATAAAATGTCACAAGTAAAAATAAAGAATCTATGACAGTGTTAACATGGTGGAAGGTAGAGCAAACGAATGGAGAAAAAAAATCCAGGCAAAGGATTAATAATTAAATAATGAAACTCTTAAACTTGAAAATATCTGTGAACTTTAACAAAAATATGTATAATAAATATGGATGCAAATTCCCTTTGATACTTACATCTGGGAACCTAGGAAAGTGAAGGGAACATAATAAGAAGGAAGCCTCATAGCAACACTGGACTGAGAGTTAAGAGAATCAAGCCTACTTCACCCCTATCTAACCCGACCCTTCCATTAGTAGATCTGGCTCCTTCTTTCCTTCATTTATTCAGAAATGCTTATTGAGCCCTCTATATGTCAGGTACTTTTCTGAATACTAGGGATTTGGCTATGAAAAGGATAAGCAAAATTCCTGTTGCATAGAGCTTACATTTCAGAAGAGAAAATAGATACTAGATAGACAAATCGACATATAAAGTATATGTTTTAGATAGTGATGTTAGAATAAAAATTAAGTAGGCTAAGTGGTGAGAGAGTACCTGATGGGGCCCGGTGGTATGTTTTATATAGACTGCAGGAAAGGCCTCAGTGAGGAGCTCCTTGTGTTGTCTGTACCTTTTAGGACCTTAGTCTCTTCATATATAAAATGCGAGCATTGCTAGGTGATCACTAAATGGCTGCAAAATTCTGTGCTTCCTTTAAGGGACATATCTTTGGGTCAGATAATCTTTTGTATGTATAAGTTATGGTCTTTACTGTCCACTGATCTCAAAATGTAATAAGAATGTTCATCGATTCCCAAGGTTAATTCCATTTTTACATTTGGGGAATTTAAACTGAGAATAAAATGCCTCAGGTTGCATAATAGTAAAATAAGGATTAAAGCTCTCAATTCCTACTACTCTTAATCTGAAAACATCACCCCACCATGTGCTATAATGAGAAGTTGAATTGAAATGTCGGGGCAGTTCAAAGTAGATTAAAGATGTGTAAGCTGTGATGGACTACGTATTTACAAATAAGGAATTGGATAAGTATATCCCACTGCACTCATTTACGGCAAGCAAGTAAGCCATGTGATATGCTTTAAACCAGTAAAATAGCAAATTCCCCACAAAAGATCTATAATTTTAATCAAAAGTTTGTTTCAGTCATTGAAATTCTGTTATTGCTGCTTACAAACATTAAAGTCAATCAAAACATCAGTAGCTCTGCAAGATCAATATTTTTAATATGTTTGCATTGCAGTGCTGCAGATTTTTGGCTAATGGATCGCACCCATATTGATTTCTATGGGAAATGTTAGTCTGATACTGAAATAATTAAAAAAAAACAGGGATTATTGGTTTGGAATTTTGAAGGAGATAGAAGTATAAAAATTGGTTATTGACTAAATTGCTTGGGGTGAGTGAACCTTGGGCACTTGCAATAAACTTGTAGCACTCATTCATTACTGAATACTACCTTAGTCCCTGAAACTGAAAAAATCAGTCAATAACCTATTATAACAATGCAAATTGTGGTGAAATAACATACTATGCATATAAGAATCACATTTTATCAAAACAGATATGCATAAGTATATGTATGGGCGTATTGAAAGTGTCTGCTAAAACATAGTGACTGATTTTGACTTTGAGATTCATGCTGAAGCTCATTTGAATAGCATTTTAAAAGAGATAAACTGCTACAAAATAACAGTAAAAAGAAGCATACAATTATTCTATGAACAATAATGAAAGTGCAAACACTACAGCATGTCAAATGACAGATTCTGTTATTTTGATTCAGAGCAAAATTACAATTGTTATTCTGTTCTCAAAGCATAGGAATAATGTATGCAAGCATTAGATTAGATACAAACACATTCCCCACAATATGAATCTAGTGCGTATTACATTGCTCTTGTTTTTCAGCATTTGGTTAGGAGAGCCATATTTTCATCTCGAAAGTTTACTCTGTGTTTTCATTTGGTTACCATTGTAAATTTATGAATTCTTTATCTCTCAGAGGCAATCTAGTGTTTTAGAGAGAGAGTATGTTTTTAATGTCTCAATAAAAGTTATATCCAGGATAATAGTAAGTACTTAGGTGTAGCCGTTACATATTTTGTTATATATTTTTATTTACTGAACTTTAAAATCTGTATGTTATTTACATAATGTGGAAATGTTTATCTGCTTTGAAGGGAACATGGGATTAAGATAAAACTAAAAATTAGTAATCACAACTGTTGCATTATGTTGCCATCTCTATAAGCCTGGTCAGTATTTTCCTTTCATAATAAGTAGGACTCTCTTTATAAATAGAAAATTGATTATGATTCCTTCTGCTGCAGGAGATAGTAACACTCAGATAATAGCATTGGTATTCTATTTCAATTTAGCATTAATCTTTGATCACCATTTTTTTTCAAGATTCCTTTATCCTATTCTGACTACTTTTATCGTTATAACTACCATTACCCTAAATTCAGTTGATAAAATCATTTTTCTTCCTTTTCTGTTTAAAGTGTATACCTGAATCTAACTTTTCTCTAATATTCTATGTCTCCCCATCAGTAAAGCTGTTAGGATATTCCGTTTTGATGGATTCAGCCTTAGGGATGATTTATGAGACAGGAAGCTTCAATGTTATCTAATGTTAGGTACATCATACCTGAAAATAACCAAGTTGTACAGTAAAGATATATGCATGTAAGTTGTGTAAATATTCATACAATTTTTGCTAAATTATTCAATGGCTTTCTGCTAAGAATATTATTAGAAGAGTATCAATGGTCTTAAAAATGATAGGATTCTAATTCCCAAGCCTGCTGTTTCCATATATTTATATACAATTATTCTTTCTTTTGTGTATGTCTAAGAATTTCACCTAGAATTTGTGTTACTTATTATTGTCAAAAAATGTTATCTCCTCACCAGATAGAATTTGTGCAATCCCAGTTGGAATCTCCAGGTGTCTAACTAGTCAAGGAGCTGGACAGAGGGAATACATAGTTCTACAAGGCTCCATAGCCCGCTCCTGCAGCCACATGGGCCTCTGGGCCTCTGTTCTGATCTCATCTAGATTTTTCATCTAGTGTACTAGTGACATTTCTACCTAGAATGGCTGTCATCTAACAACTTTTTAGTAGTTTAGAAGTCACGTAACTTGAAACTTGGTCCAGAACATCCCTGTTGTCTTTACTGGCAGTCTCAGCAGAAACCAGACTGTTGTCTAACTGTGAAGGTAGTGTCTGAGCACAAGCCTGAAGTTCCAGGGGAGGACAGATTTTTAAATTTATTTGTGGACTCTGGACATTTTGCAAAATCCATTGCACTCAATAGACAGCAGTCAAATTAACAGGGAGCTGGTTCTTCACTTACCGAGAATGTCGAAAGACAGAGGGAAGGGGATTCCAAAGAGCTGCCTAGTGCATTCTTTTTATATTAATGTTAGTGAATACCAGTGTCAGAAGTTCACATCACAGTATGAATAAGATGATTTGATTTTAATTTTTAGACAAAAATAGTCTTTCCACATTCTAGGTCATGCTGATAAGAACTTTTTTGAGAAGCAAACTATTCAGATAGTCTGAACCAAGCCTCACCTATACGCAGCTAGAAAATACCTAGAGGCCGGGCGCGGTGGCTCACGCCTGTAATCCCAGCACTTTGGGAGGCCGAGACGGGCGGATCACGGGGTCAGGAGATCGAGACCATCCTGGCTAACAAGGTGAAACCCCGTCTCTACTAAAAAATACAAAAAACTAGCCGGGCGTGGTGGCGGGCGCCTGTAGTCCCAGCTACTCGGGAGGCTGAAGCAGGAGAATGGTGTAAACCCGGGAGGCAGAGATTGCAGTGAGCTGAGATCCAGCCACTGCACTCCAGCCTGGGCGACAGAAAAAAAAAAGAAAGAAAGAAAGAAAATACCTAGAGGACTTTATTCATTAACAAATTATCACACATGCATGCTGCTCAGAGAGTATGTTTAAGATAGTGGTTAAAAGCACAGGCTCTGTAGCCAGACTGCCTGAGTTTGTTTCCTTTCTGTGCCACTTTTCTCTCTGTAACTATTGTCAACTTGCCACTCTCTCTGTACTTCCATTCCTTCACCTGAGAACTGATAAGAGTAGGGCTTACTACATAGGATGTTGTGAGGATGTTGTACAGCATTTATTATTTGGTTCTATATTCAGTCTATTCGGATAACTATGCTGTTGGGAGCCAAAATGAAAGACTTTAATTTCTAGGAGTTTTATCTCTAAAATCCCATCTCCTGTAACCTGGAAGAGCTTCTATTCTCTGTCCCTATGGCACCCTGCACCACCCCCACCATAGCATATGTTACTGTGCAGTATCTATTGCCTGTCCCACCTACATTAAACTGTAAGCTTCATGAGGACAAAATGTGTGTCTAATAATCATTATTGCTTCAATGCCTAGCATATAGTTTGTACTTGGTAAATATTTATTGGATGAATGTTAAATAAAATGTAATAAAAGCATATCACAAATATTAGGGTGTTCATCTGTAAAATTTTGCTTCGATTAAATTACTTTCCTGGTATTAGCAGAGGCTGACATGCAGTGAGTTATTTCAGCTTGTTTGCATTGGCCTCTGCCTAGAATGAACCACCTTAGATACCTGACAGGCTCACCCCTCATTTTCTTCGGATCTTTGTTCAAATATCACCTTCTCAGTGTTTCCTATCCTGACTGCCTCATTTGAAATTGCATTTCTATCCCTTCTCTGTTCTGTTTCATTTTTATATGGCATTTATGGCAGTCTAGCCTTCTATATATTTTAGCTATTTGTTATATTTGTGATTTGTTGGCCTCAACTACTCCTCACTAGAATGTAAGCTTTGTCAATTTGGCTCACTTGTACATCCCTAGCACCTGGAACAGTGCCTGGCACAAAGTAGACAGGCACTTTAACAAATATTTGTTGAATTAATTAATAAATGTAATGCATTGGGGATGCCAACCTGGAAATAACCGAAAGCAAAATTACCATTCAAGGATAGTCAACAGAGAATTAGAAACAAAAAACTTCAGGCTCCATCTTGAGATCAATTATATATAGTTTTTTACTTGCTAAAGGTGCATACTTCAACCTTCCTGAGCCCTTTAACCCAGCCTCCAAATTCTGAAAATCATTCTTACCAAAATATTCTTCCAAGGGTTATTCTGAGGACTGTATTGCAATTTTTTATAAAATATGTCTGAGACTATATTTTTCAAGTTACATAAGATTCTAGTGTTAGAGGCATTTTTTAAAATGGTTAAACTCTAAAGCAAACTACTTCTTTAAATATATGGATATGAACTTTCCATAGAGCACAAATGCAAGATCTCTGCAAGGTTTTAATTAAGAATAATTAAAATATCTATATTAAAATATGCTTCATTCTACCAGCTTAGTAGGGGTTTTTATCTCAATAAAAAGTTTGTTTCTTTACATGTTAACAGCATAAAACACAGCATTGCACTCGTACCAGCAGGGAAAATGTGGTGTGCTGAAGTGGTAAGAAACAATGTGATTTATAAATTAATTCCCTGCATTATTTTTGTTAAAAAATTGTTTCATTAAGATTAAACTTTCACTTTGTTGGTTAGTTGTTTGAATTCATTATGAGGGCATCATACAAACACAAATTAAACAAGAAAAGTATATAAGAAGTAAAGAAGAATTGTATTGGGGCAAAATATTTTAAAAACATAAAGGCTTGGTGTCATATGAGGTAAGATTTTTATTCAGTTTGCTGTTTGTAAGATTATTTAGCTATTTAATTATGTCATAAAATGACTTGATAAGAAAGAATGTTTAAACAAAAACTTTAAAGAAGGCGAGCGATTGTTACAGGGATGGGTCAAGAGAGCCAGATACTATATGTACTTCCCAAGCGTTTGTAAAGGGGAGAGATATAGAAAGGGTCAAAACCCAAAGGGAAGAGAAAACTAGTAATTATTAGGTCTGATGAGATGAACCTATCCCATTAAAAAAAAAGATTTGAGAAGAGAACAGATGGGAAGATAAGTAAACACTAAATAAACATGCTAATAGAGAGATGGATTATCGTTTTTCTCACTACGACGGGAAGATCTAACTAAACCTGTCCCCTCACCATTTTTTTTTTTCTTTTTTGAGACAGAGTCTCGCTTTGTCACCCAGGCTGGAATGCAGTGGTGCAATCTCAGCTCACTGCAATCCCTGCCTCTCAGGTTCAAGCAATTCTCCTGCCTCAGCCTCCTGAGTAGCTGGGATCACAGGCATCCACAATCATGCTTGGCTAATTTTTGTATTTTTAGAAATGACAGGGTTTCACTATGTTGGCCAGGCTGGTCTCAAACTCCTCACCTCAGACAATCCACCCACCTCCACCTGCCGAAGTGCTGGGATTGTAGGCTTGAGCCACTGCATCCGGCCACTTGTCCTTTTTAAAAAAGACAGTAATGTGAAGAGAGGAGAGCCATGGATGCGGCAGACATTGTGGTATTTTTGACTCATACCAAAGAAAAAAATCTTTCTCTTGCTACTGCATTCTCCACATTAGTCTCTAAGACAATAGTAAAATCTAAGATCTAAGTATTACCAAGAATGAGTAACACATTGAATCAATACCATCCCCATTCGTGCTGTAATATAATACTTCAAGAAGAAAGGGATGAGGATTGCAAAGGAGCTATTGATCTAAGTAATAGAGAAATTTAGGAGACGATGTGATTCTATCTAATCATCAGATCCAATAAGACATTGAGGGATTGAGAAGGAGAGATCCATTAAACTGAACCTTGAAAGATGGGTAGGATTTGAAGATTCATAGAAAGGAGGAAGAATATTTCAACTAGGGTTGTCATCATGAGCTAGGGCTTAAAAGTACAGGACGTATGACATAAACGTTTGTAATAGCAAAAAAGGATGTTGACAGATGCATCGTTAGTATGAATGGAGAAGGAAGAAAATAAAAGTTATAAGTGTGAATGAGATGACAGGGAACAGGCTAAGGAGTTCATTGCATTTGTGGGATTTTTTATAGATACTTTAAATTCTGGGATACATGTGCAGAACATGCAGGTTTGTTACACAGGTATACACGTGCCATGGTGCTTTGCTGTACCCATCAACCCGTCATCTACATTAGGTATTTCTCCTAATGCTATCCCTCCCCTCATCTTCCACCCCCCAACAGGCCCCAGTGTGTGATGTTCCCCCACCGTGTCCATGTGTTCTCATTGCTCACCTCCCACTTATGAGTGAGGACATGCATTGTTTGGTTTTCTGTTCTTGTGTTAGTTTCCTGAGAATTATGGTTTTCAGCATCATCCATGTCCCTGCAAAGGACATGAACTCATCCTTTTTTATGGATGCATAGTATTCCGTGGTGTATATGTGCCACATTTTCTTTATCCACTCTGTCATTGATGGGCATTTGGGTTGGATCCAAGTCTTTGCTATTGTGAACAGTGCTGCAGTAAACATACATGTGCATGTATCTTTCTGGTAGAATGATTTATAATCCTTTGGGTAGATACCCAGTAATGGGATTGCTGGTCAAATGATATTTCTGGTTCTAGATCCTTGAGGAATTGCCACACTGTCTTCCACAATGGGTGAACTAATTTACACTCCCACCAACAGTGTAAAAGCGTTCCTATTTCTCCACATCCTCTCCAGCATCTGTTGTTTCCTGACTTTTTAATGATCACCATTCTAACTGGCGAGAGATGGTATCTCATTGTGGTTTTGATTTGCATTTCTCCAATGACCAGTGATGATGAGCTTTTTTTCATATGTTTGTTGCCCGCATAAATATATTCTTTTGAGAAGTGTCTGTGTATATGCTTCACCTATTTTTTGATGGGATGGTTTTTTTCTTGTTAACTTGTTTAAGTTTTTGTAGATTCTGGATATTAGCTCTTTATCAGATGGATAGATTGCAAAAATGTTCTCCCATTCTGTAGGTTGCCTGTTCACTCTGATGATAGTTTCTATTGCTGTGCAGAAGCTCTTTAGTTTAATTAGTTCCCATTTGTCAATTGTGGCTTTTGTTGCCATTGCTTTTGCTGTTTTAGTCCTGAAGTCTTTACTCATGCCTATGTCCTGAATGGTATTGCCTAGGTTTTCTTCTGGAATTTTTATGGATTTAGGTCTTATGTTTAAGTCTTTTATCCATGTTGAGTTAATTTTTGTATAAGGTGTAAGGAAGGGGTCCAGTTTCAGTTTTCTGTATATGGCTAGCCAGTTTTCCTAACACCGTTTATTAAATAGGGAATCCTTTCCCCATTGCTTGTTTGTGTCATTTTTGTCAAAGATCAGATGGTTGTAGATGTGTGGTGTTATTTCCAAGGCCTCTGTTCTGTTCCACTGGTCTACAGATCTGTTTTGGTACCAGTACCATGCTGTTTTGGTTACCATAGCCTTATAGTATAGTTTGAAGTCAGGTAGCGTGATGCCTTCAGCTTTTTTCTTTGTGCTTAGGATTGTCTTGGCTATGTGAGCTCTTTTTTGGTTCCATATGAAATTTAAAGTAGTTGTTTCTAACTATGTGAAGAAAGTTAATGGTAGCTTCATAGGTATAGCATTGAATCTATAAATACTTTGGGCAGTATGGCCATTTTCGCAATATTGATTCTTCCTATCCATGAGCATGGAATGTTTTTCCACTCTTTTGTGTCCTCTCATTTCCTTGAGCAGTGGTTTGTAGTTCTCCTTAAAAGGGCCCTTCACATCCCTTGTCAGTTGTATTCCTGGGTATTTTATTTTCTTAGTAGCAATTGTGAATGGGAATTCCCTCATGGTTTGGCTCTCTGTTTGTCTATTATTGGTGTATAGGAATGCTTGTGATTTTTACACATTGATTTTGTATCCTGAGACTTTGCTGAAGTTGCTCATCAGCTTAAGGAGACTTGGGGCTGAAACGATGGGGTTTTCTAAATATACAGTCATGACATCTGCAAACAGAGACTATTTGACTTCCTCTGTTCCTATTTGAATACCCTTTCTTTCTTTCGCTTGCCTGATTGCCCTGGCCAGAACTTCCAATACTGTGTTGAATAGGAGTGGTGAGAGAGGGCATCCTTGTCTTGTGGCAGTTTTCAAAGGGAATGCTTCCAGTTTTTGCACATTCAGTATGATATTGACTGTTTGTCACAAATAGCTCTTATTATTTTGAGATACGTTCCATCAATACCCAATTTTTTGAGAGTTTTTAGCATGAAGCGGTGTTGAATTTTGTTGAAGGCTTTTTCTGCATCTATTGAGATAATCGTGGTTTTTTTCATTGGTTCTGTTTATGTGATGCATTATGTTTATTGATTTGCGTATGTTGAACCAGCCTTACATCCCAGGGATGAAGCAGACTACATCGTGGTGGATAAGCTTTTTGATGTGCTGCTGGATTTCGTTTGCCAGTATTTTATTGAAGATTTTCGCATCGATGTTCATCAGAGATATTGACCTGAAGTTTTCTTTTTTGTGTTGTGTCTCAGGATGATGCTGGCCTCATAAAATGAGTTAGGGAGGATTCCCTCTTTTTCTACTGTGTGGAATAGTTTCAGAAGGAATGGTACCAGCTCCTCTTTGTACCTCTGCTAGAATTCAGCTGTGAATCCATCTGGTCCTGGACTTTTTTTGGTTGGTAGGCTATTAATTACTGCCTCCATTTCAGAACTTGTTATTGGTCTACTCAGGGATTTGACTTCTTCCTGGTTTAGACTTGGGAGGGTATATGTGTCCAGGAATCTATCCATTTCTTCTAGATTTTCTAGGTTATTTGCATAGAGTTGTTTATAGTATTCTCTATAGTGGTAGTTTGTATTTCTGTGGGATCAGTGGTGATATTCCCTTTATCATCTTTTCTTGTGTCTATTTGTTTCTTTATACTTCTCTTCTTTGTTAGTCTGGCTAGCAGTTTATCTATTTTGTTGATCTTTAAAAAAAAAAAAACAGCTCCTAGATTCATTGATTTTTTTTTTTTTTGAAGGGTTTTTCATGTCTCTGCCTCCTTCAATTCTGCTCTGATCTTAGTTATTTATTGTCTTCTGGTAGCTTTTGAATTTGTTTACTCTTGCTTCTCTAGTTCTTTTAATTGTGATGTTAAGGTGTCGAGTTTAAATCTTTCCTGCTCTCTCTTGTTGGCATTTAGTGCTATAAATTTCCCTCTAAACACTGCTTTCGCTGTGTCCCAGAGATTCTGGTATGTTATGTCTTTGTTCTCATTGGTTTCAAAGAACTTACTTATTTCTGCCTTAATTTTGTTATTTACCCAATAGTCATTCAGGAGCGGGTTGTTCAGTTTCCATGTAGTTGTGCTGTTTTGAGTGAGTTTCTTGAGTTTCTTAATCCTGAGTTCTAATTTGGTTGCACTGTGGTGTGAGAGACTGTTTGTTATGATTTCCATTACTTTGCATTTGCCGAGGAGTGTTTTGCTTCCAATTATGTGGCCAATTTTAGAATAAGTGTGATATGGGGTTGAGAAGAATGTATATTCTATTGATTTGGGGTGGAGAGTTCTGTAGATGTCTATTAGGTCTGCTTAGTCCAGAGCTGAGTTCAAGTCCTGAATATCCTTGTTAATTTTCTGTCTCGTTGATCTATCTAATATTGACAGTGGAGTGTGAAAGTCTCCCACTATTATCGTGTGGGAGTCTACGTCTCTTTATAGGTCTCTAAGAACTTGCTTTATGAATCTGGGTACTCCTGAATTGGGTACATATATATTTAGGATAGTTAGCTCTTCTTGTTGCATCTATCCCTTTACAATTATGTAATGCCCTTTTTTGTCTCTTTTGATCTTTGTTGGTTTAAAGTATGTTTTATCGGAGACTAGGATTGCAACCGCTGCTTATTTTATTTATTATTATTATTATTATTATTATTATTATTATTATTACTTTGCTCTCCATTTGCTTGGCAAATATTCCTCCATTGCTTTATTTTGAGCCTATGTGTGACTTTGTCTGTGAGATGGGTCTCCTGAATACAGTGCACTGATGGGTCTTGACTCTTTATCTAATTTGCAAGTCTGTGTCTTTTAATTGTGGCATTTAACCTCTTTACATTTAAGGTAAACCTTGTTATTTGTGAATTTGGTCCTGTCATTATAATGCTAGCTGGTTATTTTGCCCATTAGTTAATGCAGTTTCTTCATAGTGTCGATGGTCTTTACAATTTGGTGTGTTTTTGCAGTGGTAGGTACCAGTTTTTCCTTTCCATATTTAGTGCTTCCTTCAGGAGCTCTTGTAAGGTAGGCCTGGTGGTGACAAAATCTCTCAGCCTTTGCTTGTCTGTAAAGGATTTTATTTCTCCTTTGTTTATGAAGCTTAGTTTGGCTGGATATGAAATTCTGGGTTGAAAATTCTTTTATTTAAGAGTGTTGAATATTGGTCCCCACACTCTTCTGGCTTGTAGGGCTTCTGCAGAGAGATCCACTGTTACTCTGATGGGCTTCCTTTTATGAGTAACCTGACCTTTCTCTCTGGATGTCCTTAACATTTTTTCCTTTATTTCAACCTTGGTTGAATCTGACGATTATGTGTCTTGGGGTTGCTCTTCTCGAGGAGCATCTTTATTGTGTTCTCTGTATTTCCTGAATTTGAATGTTGGCCTGTCTTGCTAGGTTGGAGAATTTCTCCTGGATAATATCCTGAAGAGTGTTTTCCAACTTGGTTCCATTCTCCCCATCACGTTCAGGTACACCAGTCAAACATAGGTTTCGTCTTTTCACATAGTCTCATATTTCTTGGAGGGTTTGTTCATTCCTTTTCATTCTTTTTCAATCTTGTCTTCATGCTTTATTTCATTAAGTTGATGTTCAATTACTGATATCCTTTCTTCTGCTTGATCGACTTGGCTATTGATACTTGTATATGCTTCACGAAGTTCTCATGCTGTGTTTTTGAGCTCCATCAGGTCATTTATGTTCTTCTCTAAACTGATTATTCTAGTTAGCAATTCCTCTAACCTTTTTTCAAGGTTCTTAACTTCCTTGCATTGGGTTAGAAGATGCTCCTTTAGCTCGAAGGAGTTTGTTATTACCCATCTTCTGAAGCCTACTTCTGTCAATTTGTCAAACTCATTCTCTGTTCCATTTTGTTCCCTTGCTGGCCAGGAGTTGTGATCATTTGGAGGAGAAGAGGCATGCTGATTTTTGGAATTTTCAGCCTTTTTGCAGTATTTTTTCCTCATCTTTGTGGATTTATCTACCTTTCATCTTTGATGTTGTGTCCTTCAGAAGGGGTTTTTGTGTGGTCGTTCTTTTTGTGGATGTTGATGCTATTCCTTTCTGTTCATTAGTTTTCCTTCTAACAGGCCCCGCTGCTGCCGGTCTGCTGGAGTTTGCTGGAGGTCTACTCCAGACCCTGTTTGCCTGGGTATCACCAGCAGAGGCTGCAGAACAGCAAAGATTCCTGTGTGTTCCTTCCTCTGGAAGCTTCATCCCTGAGGGTCACCCATCAGGGACACAAGAGAGCCAGCTGGAGCTCTCCTGTATGAGGTGTCTCTCAACCCCTGCTGGGTGGTGTCTCCCAGTCAGGAGGCATGGGGGTCAGGGACTCACTTGAGGAGGTAGTCAGTCCCTTAGCAGAGCTCAAGTGCTGTGCTGGGAGATCCGCTGCTCTCTTCAGAGCCAGCAGGCAGGAATGTTTAATTCTGCTGAGACTGCCCCCATAGCCACCCCTTCCACCAGGTGCTGTGTCCCAGGGAGATGGGAGTTTGATCTATAAGCCCCTGACTGGTACTGCTGCCTTTCTTTCAGAGATGCCCTGCCCAGAGAGGAAGAATCTAGAGAGGCAGTCTGGCTACAGCATCTTTGCCGAGCTGTGGTGGTCTCTGCCCAGTTTGAACTTCCCGGCATCTTTGTTAATTCTGTGAAGGAAAAACTGCCTACTCCAGCCTCAGTAATGGCTGACACCCTTCTCCGCACCAAGCTGGAGCGTCCCAGGTCAACTTCAGACTGCTGTGCTGGCAGTGAGAATTTCAAGCCAATAGATCTTAGCTTGCTGGGCTCCATGGGGATGGGATCCACTGAGCTAGACCACTTGGCTCCCTGGCTTCAGCCCCCTTTCCAGGGGATTGAACCATTTTGTCTTGCTGGTGTTCCAGGTGCCACTGGGGTATGAAAAGAAGCTCCTGCAGCTAGCTCGTTGTCTGCCCGAACAGCTGCCCAGTTTTGTGCTTGGAACTTAGGCCCTGGTGGCGTAGGCACTCTAGGGAATCTCCTGGTCTGCGGGTTGCAAAGACCATGGGAAAGTGTAGTATCTGGACTGGAATGCACCATTCCTCACGGCACAATCCCTCACGGTACAGTCCCTCACAGCTTCCCTTGACTAGGGGAGGGAGTTCCTCAACCCCTTGGGCTTCCCAGATGAGATGCCCCACCCTGCTTCAGCTCACCCTCTGTAGGCTGCACCCACTGTCTAACCAGTTCCAATGAGATAAGCTGGGTACCTCAGTTGGAAATGCAGAAATTGCCCACCTTCTGCTTTGATCTCACTGGGAGAATTGTTTGAACCGGGGAGGGAGAGGTTACAGTGAGCTGAGATTGCGCCGTTACACTCCAGCCTGGACAACAAGAGTGAAACTCATGTGACAAAGGGCTAATATCCAGAACCTACAAAGAACTCAAACAAATTTACAAGAAAAAAACAACCCCATCAAAAAGTGGGCAAAGGATATGAACAGACACTTCTCAAAAGAAGACATTTATGCAGCCAACAGACGCATGAAAAAATTCTCGTCATCACTGGCCATCAGAGAAATGCAAATCAAAACCACAATGAGATACCATCTCACACCAGTTAGAATGGCGATCATTAAAAAGTCAGGAAACAACAGGTGCTGGAGAGGCTGTGGAGAAATAGGAACACTTTTACAGTGTTGGTGGGATTGTAAACTAGTTCAACCATTATGGAAAACAGTATGGCGATTCCTCAAGGATCTAGAACTAGAAATACCATTTCACCCAGCCATCCCATTACTGGGTATATACCCAAAGGATTATAAATCATGCTGCTATAAAGACACATGCACACATATGTTTATTGCAGCACTATTCACAATAACAAAGAGTTGGAACCAACCCAAATGTCCATCAGTGACAGACTGAATTAAGAAAATGTGGCACATATACACCATGGAATACTATGCAGCCATAAAAAAGGATGAGTTCATGTCCTTTGTAGGGACATGGATGCAGCTGGAAACCATCAGTCTCAGCAAATTATCACAAGAACAGAAAACCAAACACCACATGTTCCTCCTCATAGATGGGAATTGAACAATGAGAACACTTGGACACAGGAAGCGGAAGATCACATACCGTGGCCTGTTGTGGGGTTGGGGGAGGGGGAGGGATAGCATTAGGAGATATACCTAATGTAAATGACGACTTAATGGGTGCAGCACACCAACATGACACATGTATACATTTGTAACAAACCTGAACGTTGTGCACATGTACCCTAGAACATAAAGTATAATAAAAAAAAAAAAAGAAAACAAGTTTTCTAGGGTGAAATTTTAAATTTTGTTTCTAGACATAAATAATTTTGAATATCTGCCACATATCCACATTTCTGGCCCATTTCTGCTGGGTTTGAAGGTAAAAGAAAAGAGCAGAAGGTGAGTCTAAGGACTAGCTTGACTCCCGATAAATATCTTTCTTAGTTATGTGGGTAGATGTGTAGGAGAATGTTGTGTCTTAGCATTATGGGAAACTAACTTGGCCTAGTCTGCTGATGGCAGTAAAACTTTTAACAGTTCATCAGCCCTTCTAATGCCAGTTTTTTATATAATACCCTTCACTTATATTCAGCCACTCAGCACTTGCCATGTGCCAGGTTCTATACTAGGTGCTAAGGACACAACCCTAACAACAAGTATGGCCCCTGCTATTGAAAAGTAAAGGCCCAAAAATGTAAGTTAGCCATTCTAGGTCAGTGAGAGTAAAATTATGTGTAGGGGATGAGGGTGGTGGCACAGAAATTAGTGTTTCGAGTTCCAAGCAAAGGCAAGAGAATATGTGGTACATTAGACTACTAAAAAAAAGTCCAGTATTGCTGGAGAATAGAGTATGAGGGTAGGATGATAAAAAGAAATGACACTAGAGAAATAAGCAGGAGCCAGGTCATGGAGAGCTTTCTCAGCCTTGTAAAAACTTGGAAAAGGGATTCTAACAAAGGGAATATAATATGATTAGATCTTAATTTTTCAGTGAACATTCTAGCTATGATAAGGGTAATGGATTAAGAGAGTTACAGGACTAAAAGCAAGGCTGGTTAGATCATGATGACCTGGATGAGGCAGTGGAGATGGAGAAAATCATTTGATTTGAGAGCTGTTTAGGAAACTCAGTGGGTCCTGAATATTGATGGGCTCTCTTGGGTAATAGCGCAGAAGCATCAATTTGCTGTCCGGGCTTTTGGTTTGGGCAATTGTATGGATGACTATCATTAACAGAGAAAATATTTTTAGGAGAATGATGAGTTCAGTTTTGACATACTGAGTTTGAGGTGCCTGCAAGACCTCCAAGTAGAAATGGACACTAAAGTATTAAATATATTGGCTGAGGCTCGAGAGAGAGATCATTGTATAAATACATACAATTTTTTTAAAAGAAAAGGAAATGACAAGAAATGGGGAAAGGATTCCCTATTTAATAAATGGTGCTGGGAAAATTGGCTAGCCATAAGTAGAAAGCTGAAACTGGATCCTTTCCTTACTCCTTATACGAAAATTAATTCAAGATGGATTAGAGACTTAAATGTTAGACCTAATACCATAAAAATCCTAGAAGAAAACCTAGGTAATACCATTCAGGACATAGGCATGGGCAAAGACTTCATGTCTAAAACACCAAAAGCAACGGCAGCAAAAGCCAAAATTGACAAATGGGATCTCATTAAACTAAAGAGCTTCTGCACAGCAAAAGAAACTACCATCAGAGTGAACAGGCAACCTACAGAATGGGAGAAAATTTTTGCAATCTACTCATCTGACAAAGGGCTAATATCCAGAACCTACAAAAAACTCAAACAAATTTACAAGAAAAAAACAAACAACCCCATCAAAAAGTGGGCAAAGGATATGAACAGACATTTCTCAAAAGAAGACATTCATACAGCCAACAGACACATGAGAAAATGCTCATCATCACTGGCCATCAGAGAAATGCAAATCAAAACCACAATGAGATACCATCTCACACCAGTTAGAATGGCGATCATTAAAAAGCCAGGAAACAACAGGTGCTGGAGAGGATGTGGAGAAATAGGAACACTTTTACACTGTTGGTGGGATTGTAAACTAG